>NW_022148264.1:0-31000 GCF_901933205.1 Camarhynchus parvulus
TCTTTTGGAGTTGATCTTGGGTGGTTATTGGATTATTTTTGGGCTGCTTTTTGGGGTGATTTTGGGCTGGTTTGGGGCTGGTTTGGGGCTGATTTTTGGGGTGATTTTTGGGCTGTTTTTGCAGGGGCTTTTGGGCGGGTTTTGGGCTGTTTTTGGGGTGGTTTTTGGGTGATTTTGGGGTGGTTTTTGGGCTGGTTTTGGGGTGGTTTGGGGCTGTTTTTGCGGGGGCTTTTGGGGTGATTTTGAACTGGTTTTGGGGGTGCTTTTGGCTTGGTTTTAGGCTGGTTTTGGGCCGTTTTGGGGCGATTTCGGGCTGGGTTTCGGGGTGATTTTAGGCTGGTTTTGGGCTGTTTTTTTTGACCTTTTTTGGGGCTGGCTTTGGGGGTGATTTTGGGCCATTTCTGGGCGTTTTTGGGGCTGGTTTTGGACTCCCCCGTGGGGGGGTTCTGAAGCCAATCCCGGGGGTCTCCCGGGGGTCCCAGAGGCCACGAGCAAGCGCCGGATCCGATTGGACGGGGCCGGGGCGCTGAACGTGTTCCTGGTGCTGGACGCGTCGCGCAGCGTCAACGCGCGCGACTACGAGAGCGCCCGCGACGCGCTGGGCGAGCTGGTCGAGAAGGTGGCGGCCCCAAAAACACCCAAAAAACACCAAAAATAACCCAAAAATCACCAAAAATAACCCAAAAAACACCAAAAATAACCCCAAAAATCACCAAAAGTAACCCAAAAAGCACCAAAAATAACCCAAAAATCACCAAAAATAACCCAAAAAGCACCAAAAATAACCCAAAAAGCACCAAAAATAACCCCAAAAGCACCAAAAATAACCCAAAAACCACCAAAAATAACCCCAAAAAACACCAAAAATAACCCAAAAAGCACCAAAAATAACCCAAAATCACCAAAAATAATCCAAAATCAGCCCAAAACCACCCCAAAATCACCCAAAATCACCCAAAAACCACCAAAAATAACCCAAAAAACACCAAACACCAAAAATTAAACCCAAAATATCCCCAAAAAAACCCAAAAATCCCTCTGACCCCAAATAACCCCAATTAAACCCCAAAAATAACCCTTTAACCCCACAAAAAATCCCATTAAATTCCAGCAAAAATAACCCAAAAACCAGCCCATAAATCCCCTTTAAACCCCATAAATCCGCTCTGAACCCCATAAATCCCCTTCAAACCCCATAAAATCCCCTTTAAACCCCATAAATCCCATTTTAAACCCCACAAAATCCCATTTAAACCCCATAAATCCCCTTCAAACCCCATAAAATCCATTTAAACCCCATAAATCCCATTTAAACCCCCAAAAATCCCCTTCAAACCCCATAAATCCCCTTCAAACCCCATAAATCCTATTTAAACCCCATAAATCCCCTTCAAACCCCATAAATCCACTTCAAACCCCATAAATCCCATTTTAGACCCCATAAATCCTTTTTAAACCCCATAAATCCCCTTCAGACCCCATAAATCCTCTTCAAATCCTATAAATCCCCTTTAAACCCCATAAATCCCATTCAAACCCCATAAATCCCATTTAAATCCCATAAATCCCCTCTGACCCCATAAATCCCCTTTTAAACCCCCATAAATCCCCTTCAAACCCCATAAATCCCCTTCAAACCCCATAAAATCCATTCAAACCCCATAAATCTCATTTAAATCCCATAAATCCCCTTTAAACCCCATAAATCCCATTCAAACCCCATAAATCCCATTTAAATCCCATAAATCCCATTTAAAACCCCACAAATCCCCTCTGACCCCACAAATCGGCTCTGACCCCACAAACGCCCCGCAGATCGCCAGTTTCGGGGCCGTGCCCCACTACGGGGTGGTGACGTTTGGGTCGGAGCCCCGCGTGGTGCTGAGCCCCACGGAGCCGAGCGCGAGCGACGCGGCCGCCGTACGGGAACGGCTCAAAGGGATGAGCCTGGAAGGTGGGAAAGGGGGATTTGGGGTTTGGGGGATTTGGGGTTTTTGGGGTTTTGGGGTTTTGGGGTTTTTGGGGTTTTGGGGGTTTTTGGGGGATTTGGGGTTTTTTGGGGTTTTGGGGTTTTTGGGGGTTTGGGGTTTGGGGGATGGAGAATGGGGAACGCGGCTCAAAGGGATGAGCCTGGAAGGTGGGAGGGGGGTTTGGGGTTTGGGGTTTTGGGGTTTTGGGGTTTTTGGGGTTTGGGGGATTGGGGATTGAGGGATTTGGGATTTGGGGTTTGGGGTGCCAGGAATGGGTGCAGGAATGAGCCTGGAAGGTGGGAAAGGGGGATTTGGGATTTGGGGGTTTTTGGGGTTTTGGGGGTTTTTGGGGTTTTGGGGTTTTTGGGGTTTGGGTTGGGTTTTGTTTTGTTGTTTTGGGTTTGGGATTTGGGGTTTGGAGAATGGGTGCGGGAACGGCTCCGGGGCATGAGCCTGGAAGGTGGGAGGGGGGTTTGGGGTTTGGGGGATTTGGGGTTTTTTGGGGTTTGGGGATTTGGGGTTTTTGGGGGATTGGGGGATTTGGGGTTTTTGGGGGGTTTGGAGTTTGGGGTTTGGGTTTGGGAGAATGGTTGGGAGAGCCTAAGTGAAAGGGTTTGGGGTTTGGGGTTTTGGGGTTTTTGGGGTTTGGGGGATTTGGGGTGGGGTTTGGGGGTTTTGGGGTTTTTGAGGGGTTTGGGGTTTGGGGTTTGGGTTTGGAGAATGGGTGCGGGAACGGCTCAAAGGGATGAGCCTGGAAGGTGGGAAAGGGGGATTTGGGATTTGGGGGATTTGGGGTTTTTGGGGTTTGGGGGATTGGGGATTGAGGGATTTGGGATTTGGGGTTTGGGGGTATGGGTGCAGGAATGAGCTAAGGTGGGAAAGGGGGATGATTTGGGGTTTGGGGTTTGGGGGTTTGGGGTTGGGGTTTGGGTTTGGAGAATGGGAGTTTGAGCCTGGAAGGTGGGAGGGGGGTTTGGGGTTTGGGGGATTTGGGGTTTTGGGTTTGGGGTTTTGGGGGATTTGGGGTTTTGGGGTATTGGGGATTGGGTTTGGGGTTTGGGGTTTGGGTTTGGAGAATGGATGGAACCTGAGCCTGGAAGGTGGGAAAGGGGGGATTTGGGATTTGGGGGATTTGGGGTTTTTGGGGTTTGGGGGGATTTGGAGTTTTTGGGGTTTTTGGGGGTTTTTGGGGTTTTTGAGGGGTTTGGGGTTTGGGGTTTGGGTTTGGAGAATGGGAACGGCAAAGGATGAGCCTGGAAGGTGGGAGGGGGGGGATTTGGGGTTTTTGGGGGATTTGGGGTTTGGGGAATTGGGGATTGAGGGATTTGGAAATTGGAATTTGGAGGATTTGGGGTTTGGGGTTTGGGTTTGGAGAATGGGTGCGGGAACGGCTCCGGGGGATGAGCCTGGAAGGTGGGAAAGGGATTTGGGGTTTGGTTGGGGTTTTGGGGTTTTTGGGGGATTTGGGTTGAGGGATTTGTTTGGGGTATTGGGTGGGGGGGTTTTGGGTGTTGGGGTTGGTGGGGGTTTGGGGTTTGTCTGTGGTTTCGGTTTTTGGGATTTTCGGGGTTTTTGGGGTTTCTATGAATTCCATCTGCCCCGGTGGTTTTCGGGGTTTGTGTTTGGGGGTTGGGGGTTTTCTATGTTCCCCCAATCTCCCTCCCGGGTTTTTTGGGATTTTCGGGGTTCCGGGGTCCCCCTGACCGCCCCGTTTGGGCGCAGAGCACTCGGCGGGCACGACGGCGAACCTGGCCGGGGCTCTGCAGCAGGCGGCAGGAGCGGTGGGGCTGCTCGGTGCAACAGCACCCGCGGCAGGCGGTCATCAGGCGTGCGGGGCGCAGAACGCGCCCCCGGAAGCCCCGATCACCCAAGCACCCCCGGAACGCGCAGCAATCGCCCCAAAAATCCCCCGGAACCCCAAAAACCCCAAAACCCCCCTGCCCCAACCAAACAACGCCGGAACGAAACAAACCCAAATCCCTGGAACATGCCCCAAAAATCCCAAAATCCCCTGACCCCAATCAAAATGCCCCAAAATGCCCCCCACCCACCCCAAAAATACCCCTCCCCTGGAACCCCAGAAATCGCCCCAAAAATCGCCCCAAAATCACCCCAAAAATCGCCCCTGGAACCCCAGAAATCACCCCAAAAATCGCCCCAAAAATCGCCCCTGGAACCCCAGAAATCGCCCCAAAAATCACCCCAAAAATCGCCCCTGGAACCCCAGAAACCACCCCAGAAATCACCCCAAAGATCACCCCAAATAACACCCCTGGAACCCCAGAAATCACCCAAAAAATCGCCCCAAAAATTGCCCCAAAAATCACCCCAAAAATTACCCCAGAAATCACCCCAAAATCACCCCAAAAAACACCCCAAAAAATACTCCAAAAATCACCCCTGGAACCCCAAAAAATCACCATAAAAATCGCCCCAAAATCACCCCTGGAACCCCAGAAATCACCCCAAAAATCGCCCCAAAAATCACCTCAAAAATCACCCTGAAACTGCCCCGAGGAACCCCAGAAATCACCCCAAAAATCACCCCTGGAACCCCAAAAATCGCCCCAAAAATCACCCCAAGATTACCCCAAAAATTACCCAAAAATTACCCCAAAAATCACCCCAAAAATCACTCTGGAACCGCCCCAGGAACCCCAAAAATCACCCTGAAATCACCTCGGGAACCCCAAAACCATCTGAAGCCCAAAAATCCCCCTTGGAACCCCAAAAATCACCTTGAAACCGCCCCTGAAACCCCAAAAATCAAAACACCCCGGGACCCCAAAAATCACCCTGGAACCGCCCCAGGAACCCCAAAAAACCCCGAATCTCCCCCAGAACCCCAAAATCCGCTCTGAATCCCCCCCCAGGAGCCCCAAAATCCCTGGGACCCCCTAAACCCCCCAAATCCCCCCCAGATCCCCCAATCCCCTCCCCAAATTCTCACCTGGGACCCCCAAAATCCCCTGTGAGACCCCAAATCCCCTCGAGACCCCCCTGGGACCCCCAAACCGCCCCAGATCCCCCCCAAATCCCCCCAGGACCCCCCCAGGACCCCCCACCTCCCCCAAAATCCCCCCCCAAATCCCCCCAGTGAACCCCCCAGGACCCCCCAAATCCCCCCAAATCCCCCCCCAAACCCCCAAAATCCCCCCAAATCCCCCAAACCCCCGGAATCCCCCCCAAACCCCCCCCGGACCCCCCCAAATTCCCCCCAAATCCCCCTGGGACCCCCAAATTCCCCCCAAATCCCCCCAAATCCCCCCCAATTCCCCAAATCCCCCCAAATCCCCCAGGACCCCCCCCCCAAATTCCCCCCAAACCCCCCAAATCCCCCCCAGACCCCCAAATCCCCCCCCCCAATTCCCCCAGATCCCCCCAAATTTCCCCCAAATCCCCCCCAGGACCCCCCAAATCCCCCCCAGATCCCCCCAAATTCCCCCCCAAATCCCCTGTGGGACCCCCAAATCCCCCCCAGATCCCCCCCAGATCCCCCTCAAATCCCCCCAAACCCCCCCAAATCCCCCCCCAATTCCCCCCAAATCCCCCCCAGGACCCCCAAATTCCCCCCAAACCCCCCCAAATCCCCTGTGGGACCCCCAAATTCCCCCCAAACCCCCCCAGGACCCCCAAATCCCCCCAATTCCCCTTTGTGCCCCCCAGGCCGTGCCAACATGGGGGGGTCCCCGGTGCCCGTCCTGCAGCAGATCCGGGAACTGCTGAGCATCGGGAGAGACCCCCGGGACCCCCGCGAGGAGTTCCTGGGTGGGAGCTGGGGGTCCTGGGGGGGAGCTGGGGGGATTTGAGGGATCCTGGGGGGGAGCTGGGGATTTGAGGAGATTTGGGGGGATTTTGGGTGGGATCTGGGGGGATCTGGGGGATTTGGGGGGATTTTGGGGGGTCTTGGGGGGATTTGGGGGGAATTTGGGGGCATTTTGGGGGGGGATTTGGGGGGTCCTGGGTGGGATCTGGGGGATTTGGGGGGAATTTGGGGGGGATTTTGAGGGGTCCTGGGGGGGATTTGGGGGTCTTGGGGGGAATTTGGGGGGTCCTGGGGGAATTTGGGGGGAATTTGGGGGGATTTGAGGAGATTTGGGGGGAATTTGGGGGGATTTGGGGGGTCCTGGGTGGGGCCTGGGGGGATTTGGGGGGTCCTGGGGGAATCTGGGGGGATTTGAGGAGATTTGGGGGGATTTTGGGGGGTTCTGGGTGGGATCTGGGGGATTTGGGGGTCTTTGGGGGGATTTTGGGGGTCCTGGGTGGGGCCTGAGGGGATTTTGGGGGGAATTTGGGGGATTTTGGGGGGGTCCTGGGGGTTTTGTGGGTTTTTGGGGGTTTTTTGTGCGGTCGGCTTGGGGTGATTTGGGGGTCTTGGGGGTTTTTTTGGGGGTGTTTTTTTTTTGGGTGTTTTTGGGCTGTTTTGGGGTTGGGTTTTTTTGGGGTGGTTTTGGATGTTTTAGGATATTTTGGGGCTGGTTTGGTTTTTGGGGTGGTTTGGGGTATTTTGGGATATTTGGGGGTTGGTTTTTTGGGCCGGTTTTGGGGTGGTTTGGGTGGTTTGGGCCAGTTTTGGGGTGTTTGGGGCTATTTTGGGGTATTTCTGGGTATTTTGGGCCGGTTTTGGGGTGTTTTTTGGGGTGCCCTGACCCCCCGGCCCCCTCCCCAGACGTTTACACCTTCGGGCTGGGCGAGGACCACGACAAAATCCTGCTGAACGAGCTGGCGTCCAAAAAGGCCGGGGAGACGCACACGTTCTCCCTGCGGGACACCGAGGACCTGCAGGAGGTGTTCCACCGCATGATCGGTACCTGGGGGCCCGAAAAACACCCCAAAAACCCCAAAAAACACCCCAAAAACCCCCAAAAACACCCCAAAACCCCCAAACCTGCCCAGAAACACCAAAAACCCCAGAAAATCACCTCAGAAACGCCAAAAATCCCATAAACCACCCCAGAAACACCAAAAACCCAAAAAATCACCCCAGAAACACCAAAAACCCCAAAAAATCACCCCAGAAACATCAAAACCCCCAAAAAAACCGTCCCAAAAATCATCCCAAAAACCACCCCAAAAAACCTCCAAAACAATCCGAAAAACCACCCCAAAAACCCCAAAAAACACCCCAAAATCCCCAAACCCACCCTAAAAAGCCCCAGACCCCCAAAAACCTCAAAAAAGCCCCAAAAAGCCCCAAAAAGCCCCGAATCCCGCAGACGAGAGCTCCGTGCTGGCGCTGTGTGGGGTCAGCCCAAACATCCCCAAAACCCACCCCAAAAACTCCCCAAAAACCCCCAAAAAACCCCCAAAATCCCGAAATCCCATAAAAACCCCAAAAAGCCCCAAAAAGCCCCAAAAAGCCCCAAAAAGCCCCGAATCCCGCAGACGAGAGCTCCACGCTGGGGCTGTGCGGGGTCAGCCTGGAGCACAACGCGGCCGGGGACCGAGAGAGGAACCCCTGGGAGGCGACGGTGACGGTGACGGTGAGGGGGGGGGACACCTGGGGACAGCTGAGACACACCTGGGGACACCTGGGGGGGCTGGGACACACCTGGGCACACCTGGGCACACCTGGGCACACCTGGGGACACCTGGGGACAGCTGGGGACACCTGGGACACAGCTGGGGACAGCTGGGAGCACCTGGGCACACCTGAGTGACACCTGGGGACACACCTGAGACACACCTGGGGACACCTGGGGACACCTGGGGGCTGGGGACATGGGGCACTAGAAATGGGATGGGGACAGCTGGGGGGCACCTGGACACTGGGGACACCTAGACACACTGGGGCACCTGGGACACTGGGGCACCTGGACACATGAGGGGCTGGGGAACACTGGGGACACCTGAGACACCTGGGGAGGGCCTGGGGGTGACGGTGGGGGGGGGGGGGACACCTGGGGACACCTGGGGACACCTGAGACACACCTGAGACACACCTGGGGACACCTGGGACACCTGAGACACACCTGAGGGGGCTGGGGACAGCTGGGGACACACCTGGGGGCTGGGGACACCTGAGACACACCTGAGACACACCTGAGACACACCTGGGGACACACCTGGGGACAGCTGGGGGGGTTGGGGACAGCTGGAACCTCTGGGGGGTGACGGTGATGGTGAGGGGGGGGGACACCTGGGGACACCTGAGACACACTGGGGGGGCTGGGGACACCTGGGGACACACCTGGGGACAGCTGGGGACACACCTGAGACACACCTGAGACACACCTGGGGACAGCTGGGGGGCTGGGGACAGCTGGGGGGCACAGCTGGAACCCCTGGGGGGTGACGGTGACAGTGAGAGGGGGGGCATGGGGGGACATGGGGACACCTGGGGGGGGCACCTGGGGACACACCTTGGGGGGGCTGTGACACACCTGGGACACTTGGGGGGCTGGGGACACCTGGGAGGTGACGGTGATGGTGACGGTGAGAGGGGACACACCTGGGGACACACTGGGAAACATTGGGGGGGTGACACACTGGGGCACACGGGAACCTGGGGACACCGACACCTGGGGACAGCTGGGAGTGAGAACTTTTTGGGGGGGCTGTTTTTGGGAAGGGTGTTTGGGGGTTCCCAGGGGGTTTCCGGGGTCCCCCCTGAGCCCCACCTGCCCCGTTGCAGAGGCCGGGGCGGGGCCAGGAGCGCTGCCAGGGCTCCCTGGTGTCCCCGTACTTCGTGCTGACGGCGGCGCATTGCTTCCGCTCCGAGGATGAGCCCACCTGGCTGGGCGTGGACATCGGTGGGGACACCTGGGGGGGCACCTGGGGGGGCACCTGGGGACACCTGGGGGCATCTGGGGGGGACACCTGGGAATGACCCTGAATGGGCTGGGGGGACTTGGGACACCTGGGGACACTCGTGGATGTCCTGGGGACACCTGGGGACATCTGGGGGGACACCTGGGAATGACCCTGAATGGGCTGGGGGGACTTGGGACATTTGGGACACCTGGGGACGCACCTGGGGACACTCGTGGATGTCCTGGGGTCACCTGGGGATGTCCCTGAATGGGCTGGGGACATTTGGGACACCTGGGGTCACCTGGGGACACACCTGAATGTCCTGGGGACACCTGGGGACCCCCCTGACCCCCCCCCAGGTTCCGGGGGGTGCGGGGGCAGTTCCTGCACCCCGAGTTCAGCCCCGGGGGCGATTTGGGGATGTTCGAGGATATTTGGGGGATTTGCGGGATCCCGGGGGGGATTTTGGGGTTCCTGGGGGCATTTTTGGGGTCTCAGGGTATTTTCGGGGACCCCCCCAGGCTCCCGGGAGCACCGGGGGGTGCGGGGGCTGTTCCTGCACCCCGAGTTCAGCCCCGGCTCCCGCCGCAACCGCGGCGTCCCCGAGTTCTACGACTTCGACGTGGCCCTGGTGCAGCTGGACCGGAAAGTGCAGCCGTCCAGCACGCACCGGTCAGGGGGATTCGGGGGTCCCGGGGGGATTTGGGGGGATTTGGGACAGATTTTGGGGAGATTTGGGGGGTCCTGGGGGGGATTTTGGGGGAGATTTTTAGGAGACTTGGGAGGATTTTGGGGGAGCCTGGGGGGTAATTTAAGGGGTCCTGGGTGGGGCCTGGGGGGACCTGGGGGTGGATTTGGGGGGCCCTGGGGGATTTTGGGGGAGATTTTGAGGAGATTTGGGGATACTGGAGGGATTTGGGGGAGGTCTGAGGGGTCCTGGGGGATTTCGGGGGATCCTGGGGGGTTTGGGGGTCTGGTGGGGTGGTTGGGGGGCTGGGGGTTGGGGGGGGGTTGGGGGTGGGGGTTGGGGATTTGGAGGGTTCTGGGTAGGGCCTGGGGGGGATTTGGGGGGGATTTGGGGGTCCCTGGGGTGATTCGGGGGGTCCCGGGGGGGTTTTTTGGGGTGCTGACCCCCCAATTTGTGTCCCCCCCAGCCCCATTTGCATCCCCACCGGACAAAAAGGCAAACACCGGGCGCCCGGGCCCCCCAGGACGCCCCGGAGAGGCCCCTGCCAGGACCACCGTGGACCCCCAAATCCCCCTGGGACCCCGGGACCCCCAGGACACCCCTGAACTCCCCGGGACCCCCCAAATCCCCCCAGGGACGCCCCGGGACCCCCCAAATCCTCCCTGGGACCCCCGAGGACACCCCTAGGACCCCCAAAACCCCCCTGAGACCCCCCCTGGGACCCCCCAAACCCCCCTGGGACCCCCAAATCCCCCCTGGGAACCAAACAGGGCCCCCCCAAAAACCCCCAAAACCATCCCAAGCCCCCTCCCCCAATTCCCTGCCCCCATGTGACCCTCCATGACCCCCATGTGACCCCCCGTGACCCCGTGTGACCCCCGCGTGCCCCCCAGGCCGGCTGCTGCTGCCCCCCAAGAACGTCGAGGCGTTTTTCCTGCACCCGCGCGGCTCCGCGGGGCTGCAGCGCCAGCGGGTTCTGCTCAAGCTGGGGGACCAGGTGTGTCCGTCTGTCCCCTCCGTGTCCGTCTGTCCCCTCTGTGTCCGTCTGTCCCCTGTGTCCGTTTTTTGTTGTCTGTCTGTCCCTCCTGTGTCCGTCTGTCCCCTCCTGTGTCTGTCTGTCCCCTTTGCGTCCATCACCTCCTGTGTCCGTCTGTCCCTTCCCGTGTCCGTCTGTCCCTTCCCGTGTCCGTCTGTCCCCTCCCGTGTCCGTCACCTCCTGTGTCCGTCTGTCCCCTCTTGTGTGTGTCACGTCTGTGTCCGTCTGTCACCTCTGTGTCCGTCTGTCCCCCCCATGTCTGTGTGTCACCCCAATGTCCCCAATCCCCCATTGTCCCCAATGTCCCCAGTGTCCCCAATGATGTCCCCAATGTCCCCCCAATGTCCCCATTGTCCCCAATGTCCCCTGTGTGTCCCCCAATGTCCCCAATGTCCCCCCAGTGTCCCCGATGTCCCCAATGTCCCCAATCCCCCCAACATCCCCTGTGTGTCCCCAATGTCCCCAATGTCCCCCCAGTGTCCCCAATGTCCCCAATGTCCCCTATGTCCCCAAATCGCCCCGTGTGTCCCCAATATCCCCCCAATGTCCCCCCAATGTCCCCGCTGTCCCCTGTGTGTCCCCAACATCCCCTGTGTGTCCCCCAATGTCCCCTGTGTGTCCCCAATGTCCCCAATGTCCCCGTGTGCCCCCATTGTCCCCAATGTCCCCTGTGTGTCCCCAATGTCCCCTGTGTGTCCCCATATCCCCGGTGTCCCCACTGTCCCCTGTGTGTCCCCATTGTCCCCAATGTCCCCTGTGTGTCCCCAATGTCCCCAACATCCCCTGTGTGCCCCCATTGTCCCCAATGTCCCCTGTGTGTCCCCAATGTCCCCTGTGTGTCCCCAATGTCCCCAATGTCCCCTGTGTGTCCCCATTGTCCCCAATGTCCCCCCAATGTCCCCTGTGTGTCCCCATTGTCCCCAATGTCCCCTGTGTGTCCCCAATGTCCCCTGTGTGTCCCCATTGTCCCCAATGTCCCCTGTGTGTCCCCAGCGGGGTCCCTGCGAGGCCGACGCTCTCCGTGCCCCCCCCTACGCCAACGTCACCTCCCTGGACGACGTCGTCACCCCCCGGTTCCTGTGCTCGGGGGGCCACGAGCCCCAGGTGGACCCCAACGCCTGCCCCGGTACGTGCGCACCAGTATGGACCAGTATGGACCAGTATGGACCAGTATGGACTGGTATGGACCAGTATAAACCAGTATGGACCGGTATAAACCAGTATGGACCAGTATAAACCAGTATGGACCGGTAGGAACCCGTGGGAACCCATACAAACCAGTATAAACCAGTACAAACCAGTAGGAACCAGTATAAACCAGTCCCTCCAGTTCATCCCAGTCCATCCCAATCCCTCCCAGTCTCTCTCAATCCATTCCCAGTCCATCCCAGTTTGATCCCAGTCCCTCACAGTCCATCCCAGTTTGATCCCAGCCCCTCCCAGTCCATCCCAGTCTATCCCAGTTTGATCCCAGTCCCTCCCAGTCTATCTCAATCCATTCCCAGTCCATCCCAGTTTGATGCCAGTCCATCCCAGTCCATCCCACTTTGATCCCAGTCCCTCCCAGTCCATCCCAGTTTGATCCCAGTCCCTCCCAGTCTATCTCAATCCATTCCCAGTCCATCCCAGTCCATCCCAGTTTGATGCCAGTCCATCCCAGTCTATCCCAGTCTATCCCACTTTGATCCCAGTCCCTCCCAGTCCATCCCAGTTTGATCCCAATCCCTCCCAGTCTATCTCAATCCATTCCCAGTCCCTCCCAGTCCATCCCAGTTTCCACCCACAGGTGACTCTGGTGGCCCCGTCGTTGTCACCTGGGGCAAGAGACACTTCCAGGTCAGTGGGATACTGGGATGGGAACTGGGGGTGACTGGGATTGGAACTGGGGGCATTGGGGGGGAACTGGGATGGGAACTGGGGACACTGAGGGGAACTGGGGACACTGGGATGGGGACTGGGGGAACTGGGGGAGACTGGGGGGACTGGGAGGGATTGGGACAGGCACTGGGGACACTGGGGGGCTGGGGGCACTGGGGCAAACTGGTGGTGCCAGGTGTGGGGCTGACCCCTGGGTGACCCCAGGTTGGGGTGTGGCCAGTGTTCCCCAGGTGACCCCTGGGTGACCCCGGTGGGCGTTTCCCTGTCCCCAGGTGGGCGTGGTCAGCTGGGGCGTGGTCTCGGCTGTACCTGAGCGCCCCCGCGCACACCTCGGCACACCACGGGTACCCAGGTGTTGCCCTGGCTGAGGGGCGCCTGGGCCCACTGGGGGACCTGGGGTTCCTGTCCTGAGGGCACCTGGGCACACCTGGGCATGGCTGGGGGCACCTGGAGCCATCTCGGAACTACCCTGGACACATCTGGGGGCATCCTGGGCACAGCTCAGCACACCTGGGCACAACTGGAACAACCCTGGACACACCTGGAGTTACCCTGGGCACACCTGGGATACAACTGGAGCTACCTTGGATACACCTGGGCACACCTGGAACTGTCCTGGGATACAACTGGAGATACCTTGGATACACCTGGGCACACCTGGAACTGTCCTGGGCACACCTGGGATACAACTGGAGCTACCCTGGGGGCCCCTGGACACGCCTGGACAGACCCCAAACACAACCCAGCTGTCCCTGTCCCCCCAGGTGCCACCACACAGGTGTCCCATCCCCCCCAGGTGACAATAAATGTGTCCTTGTCCCCCCCAGGTGCCAGTAACCACAGGTGCCAGCCCCAGGTGACAGTGACAGTGTCTGTCTGTCTGTCCTTTATTGCCCCCCCCTGAACAGATCCATGACAGTGTCCGTGTGTCCGTCCGTCCGTCCTTTACTGCCCCCCGAACAGGTCCTCGTTGTAAACCACCTGCGAGCGCTTGTCCCGGTGCGAGCCCTTGGCACTGTTCTTCACCGCTGGGGGGGCATGGGGGGGTCAGGGGGACACCTGGGACCCCCACGACCCCCCAGGTTCACCCAGGGACCCCCAGGACCCCCCCAGGAACACCCAGTTTCCCCCCAGCCCCCTCCCAGCCCCCCCAGACTCCCCCCAGGACCCTTCCAGGCCCCCCAAATCCCCCCCGGGCTCACCCAAGGACCCCCAGGACCCCCCCAAATACCCCCCCCAGGCTCACCCAAAGACTTTCAGATCCCCCCAGGACCCCCGAAATACCCCTCAGTCTCACCCAGAGCCCCCCCAGATCCCCCCAGGCTCATCCAGGGACCCCCAGGACCCCCCAGATGCCCCCCAGGCTCACCCAGGGACCCCCAGGACCCCCCAGGACCCCCCAGATGCCCCCCCAGGCTCACCCACGGACCCCCAGGACCCCTCAGGACCCTCCAGACTCCCCCCAGATGCCCCCCAGGCTCACCCACGGACCCCCAGGACCCCCAGGACCCCCCAGATGCCCCCCCAGGCTCACCCAGGGACCCCCAGAGGGATTTGCCGGTGGCCGCGTCCAGCAGCGGCTGCTTGCGGGCGATGCTGACCTTGAGCTGCACGTCCTGGACCACGGCCCCGTTCAGCTGGGGGGGCACCCCGAAAACAGCACGGATCAGAGACAAATCACAGCCAAAAACCAGCACAAATCCCACCCAAATCCCACCCAAAATCCAGCCTGATCACACCCAAAACCAGCTCAAATCCCACCCAAAAACCAGCACAAATCACAGCCAAAACCAGCTAAACCACAGCCCAAAAAAATCCAGCACAAATCCCACCCAAATCCCACCCAAACCCGCTCCTAAACCACTCAAGCCCCACCCCAAATCCCCCAAACCCCCAGCGCCCCCAGCCCCACCTCGGCCATGGCCTGGTCGGCCGATTCCATCTTCTCGAAGGTGACAAAGGCACAGCTGAGGGGACAGACGGACACGGGGGTGGGGACACGGCAGGACACGCCCACTCGGGGGTGACCACGCCCACACACCCCCGCAGCCCCTGGCCACACCCGTGGCACCACCCGCTTTGGCCACACCCACCAAGCCCCACCTCACCTGTGACCCCACCAACTTTTACCTCCACCCCAATCCTGCCCCACCCCATTTAGATCCTCCCACATATGACTCCACCCACCATCTGGCCCCTCCCATTAGGGACCACACCCCTTCTAGCCCCACCCTTAGGTCATAACTCCACCCACTTTGCCCCACCGTTGTGCCCCTCCCTCCCATGCCCCACCCACTGCAGGGGCGTGTCCATGGCGAGGTTGATGATGTCACCATGACCTCGCCCACCCAAAGCCCCGCCCCCAACCCCACCCACTTGCGGGGCGTGTCCATGGAGAGGTCGATGATGGCGCCGAAGGGGCCGAAGGCTCCTCGCAGCAGCTCCGGGCTCAGCTCGGCCCCGTGCACGTACAGAGTGTTCCCCTTGCGGGGGGGGCGGCGCTCGGGGAACGAGTCCGACCCTGGGGGAGGGGGCACGGAGATGGGGAGAGACCCCCGGGAATGGGGACAGACCCACAGGATTGGGAAGAGACCCCTGGGATTGAGGACATGGAATGGGGACAGACCCCCTGGAATGGGGACACCAACCCAAAAATGGGCACAGACCCCTGAAATTGGGGACAGCCCCCCCAGAGCCCCCCCAGCACCCCAATATTCACCCCCTCCCCCCACTACAACACCCCCAGGACCCCCCAAGCACCCCCAGGACCCCCCAGGAGCTTTAAGACCCCCCCCCCAAGAAGTTTTAAGACTCCCCAAGAAGCCCCCTATGGGTTTTAAAGCACCCCTATGGGGTTTTAAGCCCCCATGAAGTTTTGACCCCCCGAAGGGTTTTAAATCCCCCCCTTGAGGTTTTAAGTCCCCCCCCAAAAAGGTTTAAAGTCCCCCCCTACCATGAGGTTTTAAGCCTCCCCCAGAGGTTTTAAGCACCCCCAAGGAGGTTTTCAAGACCCCCCCCCAATGAGGTTTTCAGATCCCCCACAAGGTTTTTAGACCCCCCCCCAATAAGGTTTTTAGGCCCCCCCAACACGGTTTTAAGCCCCCCCAATAAGGGGTTAAGATTCAAGCCACCCCTCCGAGTTTTTAGGACCCCTCCCCAAATTTAACCCCTCGCACTCTGGAAGGTCTCAGGACCCCTCCCCACTTCAGGACCCCCCCCAGATTTAACCCCTCGCACTCTGGAAAGGTCTCAGGACCCCTCCCCACTTCAGGAGCCCCCCCAGATTTAACCCCTCGTACTCCGGAAGGCGCCGTCGCGCTCCCGCCGCTCCTCGGCCTCGGGCTCGGGGTCCCAGTCCAGGCGCCGCTCCCCCCGCCCGGGGGGCTCCCCCCGCGCCCCCCCCTCGGGCTCCCGCAGCCGCTCACTGGCACTGACGAAACTGGGGGGGGCGGGGGGGTGAAACGGGGGGGTCAGGGGGTTCCCCAAACCCTGGGGGGACCCCAAAACCCGGGAGGGATCCCAAAACCCACATGGGGGGACCCCAGACCCACACAAGGACCCCAGACCCACCTGGGGATCCCAAAGCCCTGGGGGGGGACCCCAAAACCCACCAGGAAGACCCCAGACCCACAATGGGGGGGTCCCAAAGCACCAGGGGGACCTCAAAATCCACTGGGAAGACCCCAGACCCACACAAGGACACCAAACCCACACAAGAGGACCCCAAACCCACAAAGGGAGACCCCAGACCCACTGGGGGGACCCCAGACTCACCCAAGAGGACCCCAGACCCACATGGGAAATCCCAAAACCCACAGGGGGGACCCCAGACCCTCATTGGGGGGGTCCCACTCACCTCTCATACAGAGATTTCCTCTGGGGGCGGCGTGACTGTGGGGGGGGGAAGAGCAGGATTGGGGGGTCTCGGGGCACCCCCCCAAACAAAGTGGGGGCTCCCAGCGCCCCCCAGCCCCCCCAGTTTGGGGTTCGGTACCTCCTGGGAGTCGTCGTCGGCCGAGACGCTGCGCTGGAAGGGCTGGAAGGTGGGGGTGGGGCCCTTCTCGGGGTCCTGGGGGGGGCACAGAGGTCAGGGGGGGGCCCAGAATGTCCCCATGACCCTCCCGTGGGTCTGGGGGGGTCTGAGAGGGGATTGGGGGTGATGGGAGGGGGTCCCAAAACTCTGAGGTGGTGGGAAAGGTCTGGGGCGTCCCAGGGGGGTTTTGGGGGTCCCAAGGGGGGTTTTGGGGGTCCCAGGAGGGTTTAGGGGGTCCCAGAGACGTTTTGGGGATCCCAGGAGAGTTTAAAGGGGCTGCAGGAAGGTTTTCAGGGGTCCCATGGGGGTTTTGGGGGTTCCAAGGGGGGTTGGGGGGTCCCAGGATGTTTTTTTGGGGTCCCAGAAGGATTTTGGGGATCCCAGGAGAGTTTATAGAGGTCCCAGAATGGTTTTGGGGGTCCCAGGAGGGTTCTGAGAGTCCCAGGGGGCTTTTGGGGGTCTCAGTGAGGTTTTGGGAGGGTCCCATGGGGATTTTGGGGATTTCAGAGGGGTTTTGGGGGTCCCAGGAGGGTTTAGAGGGGTCCCGGGATGGTTCTGAGAGTCCCAGGGGGGTTTGGGGGGTCTCAGGGGGGTTTTGGGGGTCCCAGGAGGGTTTGAGGAGTCCCAGATTAGTTCTGGGGGAATCCTTGGGGTTCCTGAGAAGATCCCGAGGGTCTGGGGGAGACCCTGAGGATTTGGGGGGTCCCAGGGGTCCTGGGGATGTCCCAGGGGGGTTTTGGGGGAATCCCAGGGGGATTTTGGGGGTCCCAGGAGGATTTGGGGAGTCCCAGGAGGGTTTTGGGAGTCCTAGGATAGTTCTGGGGGAGTCCCAGGGGGTTTGGTCCTAGGAGGGGGGTTCCAGAGGTAGGGGGTTTTGGGGTTCCAGTTTTGAGCTCCGGGGGCACCCTGAGGGTTCCCGAGGATTTGGGGGTGTCCCGGGGGGCTGGGGGGTCTGGGTGTCCCTCCCCCACGTCGGGGGTCCCACCTTGAGCTTGCCCTCGAGGGTGCGCGAGCGTTTGAAGCCCGAGTTCTTGTTCTCGGCCTTGATGGCGCTGATGGCGCCCGACTTGACCAGGAGCTTGGCCTGCTCGGTGGCCGTGGCCGTGTCCAGGGGGGGCTGGTCCGACATGGCTGGGGGGGGGCACGGGGGGGTCACCGTGGGGGGTCACCATCACCATAGGGGGTCACTGTGGGGGGGTCACCATCACCATAGGGGGGTCACACACAAGGGGGCTGGTCCGACATGGCTGGGGGGGGCACAGTGAGGGGGGGGTCATTGTGGGGGGGTCACAATGAGGGGGGGGCTGGTCCGACATGGGGGGGCACAGTGAGGGGGGTCATTGGGGGGTGTCACCATCACCATGGGGGGTCATTTTGCGGGGGGGTCACCATGGCGGGGTCACACACAAGGGGGCTGGTCCGACATGGCTGGGGGGGGCATGGACATGGGGAGGTCACTACGGGGGGGGGTCACTGTTGGGGGGGTCATTGTGGGGGGGTCACTATGGGGGGTCACACACAAGGGGTCCAGTCCGACATGGCTGGGGGGTCATTGTGGGGGGTCACCATCACCATGGGGGGGTCATTTTTGGGGGGGTCACACACCAGGGGGCTGGTCCGACATGGCTGGGGGGGGACACGGACATGGGGGGTCATTGTGGGGGGTCACAGTGAGGGGGGGTCACCACCACCATAGGGGGGTCACTGTGGGGGGGTCACCATCACCATGGGGGTCATTTTGGGGGTGGGTCACTATGGGGGCGTCATAATGGGGGGGTCACCATCACCATGGGGGGGGCTCATTTTGTTGGGGGTCACTGTGGGGGGGTCACAGACAAGGGGGCGGGTCCGACATGGGGGGGGGGCACAGGGGGGTCATTGTGGGGGGTCACCATCACCATGTGGGAGTCATTTTGGGGGGGGTCACTGTGGGGGGGTCACAATGAGGGGGGGCTGGTCCGACATGGGGGGGTGGGGCACAGTGAGGGGGGGGTCATTGGGGGGGGGTCACCGTCACCATGGGGGTGTCATTTTGGGGGGGGGTCACCATGGGGGGGTCACAAGGCGGCTGGTCCAAGATGGCTGGGGGGGGGGGCACGGACATGGGGGGGTCATTGTGGGGGGGTCACTGTCACCATGGGGGGGGGGTCATTGTGGGGGGTCACAATGGGGGGGTCACAGTGGGGGGGTCACAGTGAGAGGGGGGGTCATTGGGGGGGGGGTCCCAGCCCAAAGCCCCTTCCCCAAAAAGAGATCTCAGCGATTTGGGGCTATGGAATGGGGGGAAAGAGGGCAGAGACCCCCAGCCCAGCCCCCCCCCGAGCCCCCTCCCCATTTTCTCACAGCGTTTGATGCCCCCCTGGGCGCTGCCCCCCCCCGAGCTCTGCTGCTTCTTCAGCGCCAGCAGCGCCTTTTTCTGGGGGGGGGGACACAAAAAAAATGGGGGTCGGGGGTCGGGGGGGGGCCGGGGCACCCCCGGCCTCAAAATCCCCTCAAATCCCCCAAAATCTCCTCCAAATCCCCCCCAAAATCCCAAATCCCCCCCAAAAAATCCCCCTAAATCTCCGCAGGCCTCCCCAAAATCCCAAATCCCCCCAAAATCCCCCCAAATCTCCTCAAATCCCCCCAAACCCCCCCAAAAATCTCCCAGGCTTTCCCCAAATCCCCCCCCCAAAACCCCAAACCCCCAAACCTCCCCAAAATCCCCTCAAACCCCCCAAATTTCCCCTCAAATCTCCCCCCAAAAATCCCCAAATCCCCCCAGGCCTCCCCCAAATGCCCCCAAAATCCCCAAATTCCCCTCAACCCCCCCAAAATCCCAAATCCCCCCCTGAAATCCCCCTCAAACCCCCCCAAATCCCCACAGACCCCCCCAAATCCCCCAATCTCCCCAAATTCCCCTCAACCCCCCCAAATCCCAAATCCCCCCCTCACTTTCTTCCTCAGCTTGGCGAATCGCTTCTGCAGCGCCTCCTCCTCCTCGCTCAGGCCGGGCGGCAGCGTCAGCATGGCGGGGACACGGGGGGGGCGGCGGGGGGGGCGCTCGGGGCTCCCCGGGGGGTCCCGCGCGGGTTTTTGGGGCGGTTTGAGGCGATTTTGGGGTCCCCGCGCGGTTTCCTTGGCAACGCCAGGCGGAAGCTGAGCGGCGCCTTCCCACAGCGCACCGCGCGCCGCGTTCCTATTGGTGGAGAGAAGTCGTGCCGAGCGCTGATTGGTTGGAAGGAGAAAGGGGAGGGGGTTGCGGCGCCGCCGGTAGTTCCGGGTTGGGTTCCGGTACTTCCGGTGGCGGCGGGAGCGCTTCCGGTCATGGCGGGGATGGAGCTGGAGAGGCTCGGTGAGGATGGGGGGGGGCGGGGGGGCGGTTCGGGGCTCTCCGGTGCTTCCCGGGGCTCTCCGGTGCTCTCCGGTGCTCTCCGGTGACGCCTCCGGTGTTTCCGCAGCGCTGCCGCCCCGCGGGCCGCGGGAGCTGCCGCTGGCGCTGCTGGAGCTGGGATGCGCCGGGAGGTTCGAGGTGCTGAGCGGAGAAGCGGGAGCTGCGGAGGGGCCCGAGCACCGCAGCACCGTGAGTCCGTTACCGGGGATAAAAACCGGAAAAACAAAAATCCCAAAAATGCCCAAATTCGCCCCAAAAAATCGCCCCCCCCCAAAAAAAAAAAAAAAAATCCCACAAATGCTCCCCCCCCCCTCAAAAAATCCTCAAATCCGTCCCAGAAAGCTCCAAATGCCTCCCAAGAAAACGGAAATTCGCCCCAAAATCCGTCCCGGGTTCCCCCAAATCTCCTCCCCAAAAATCCCAAATCTCCTCAAAAAACCCCGAATGCCCCAAAGCTCCCCTAAAAACCCCAAAATTCCCCCCAAAAAACCAAAATCCACCCCAAAAAACCCCAAATCCAGCCCCAAAAAAATCCCCAAATCTCCTAAAAAACACCCAACCCCCCCAAAAAAACCCCAAAAAAACCCCAAATGCCGTAAAAAAACCCAAAATGCCGTAAAAGATCTAAAAGTGCTAAAAAATCCTAAGTGTACCCAAAAAACCATAAATCTCCCAAAAAACCCCCCAAATCCACCCAAAAAACCCCAAATTCCCGAAAAAAACCCCAAAACTCCTTAAAAAACCCCAAATCCTCCCCAAACCCAAATTCCCCTGAAAAATCCTCAAATCTCCCCCAAAAAACCCCAAACCCACCCCAAGAATCACCAAATCCTCCAAAAAATCCCCAAATCTCCTCAAAAAACCCCGAATGCCCCAAAGCTCCCTAAAACCCCAAAAATCCACCCCAAAAAAACCAAAATCCACCCCAAAAATCCCCAAATCTTCCCCAAAAAAGTCAAATCTCCCCTGAAAACCAAAATTGCCCCAAAAAAGTCTCGAATTCCCCCTTAAAAAAAACCAAATTCCCTAAAAAAACCCCAAAACTCCTTTAAAAAAAAAGCTCAAAATCCCCCCCAAAAAACCCCAAATTCCGCCTAAAAACCCAAATTCCCCCCCCAAAAAACCTTAAATTCCCCCCAAAAAACCCCAAATTCTCTAAAAAAACCCGCCCAAAACTCCTTAGAAAAAACCCCAAATTCCCCCCAAAAAAACCCCAAATTCTGCCAAAAAAAACCCCCAAATTCCCCCTGAAAAAAAACCCGAATTTCCTAAAAAACCCCCAAAACTCCTTTTAAAAAGAGCTCAAAATCCCCCCCAAAAACCCCAAGTTCCCCCAAAAAACCCCAAATTCCCCCCACAAAAAAACCCCGAATTCTCTAAAAAAAACCCCAAAACTGCTTTAAAAAAAACCAAATTCCCCCCAAAACCCCAAATTCCCCAAAAAGGACCCCGAATCCACCCCAAAACCCCCAAAATCCCCTAAAAAAACCCCAAAACTCCTTAAAAAAAACCCCCCCCCAAATCCCCCCAAAAAACCCCAAATTCTGTAAAAAACCCCCCCAAAACTACTTTAAAAAAAAAACCCCAAATTCCCCCCGAAAAAAACCCCAAATTCTTTAAAAAAACCCGCCCAAAACTACTTAGAAAAAACCCCAAATTCCCCCAAAAAAACCCGAATTCTCTAAAAAAAACCCCAAAACTGCTTTAAAAAACCAAATTCCCCCCCAAAAAACCCCAAATTCCCCCCCAAAAAAAAAAACCAAATTCCCTAAAAAGCCCCCAAAACTCCTTTAAAAAAAAGCTCCAAATCCCCCCTTAAAAAAAAACCCAAATCCCCTCCCAAAAAACCCCAAATCCACCCCAAAAACCCCCAAATTCCGCCTAAAGAAAACCCAAATTCCCCCCCCAAAAAACCTTAAATTCCCCCCGAAAAAACCCGAATTCTCTAAAAAAAACCCCAAAACTCCTTAAAAACCCCAAATTCCCCCCCAAAAAACCCCAAATTCCGCCAAAAAAAACCCCCCAAATTCCCCGCGAAAAAAAACCCAAATTCCCTAAAAAACCCCAGAACTGCTTTAAGAAAAAGCTCAAAATCCCCCCCAAAAACCCCAAATTCCGCCTAAAAAACCCCAAATCCCCCCAAAAAACCCCTCCAAAATCCCCTAAAAAAACCCCAAAACTCCTTTAAAAAAAACCCAAATTCCCCCGCAAAAAAACAAATTCCTTAAAAAGCCCCCAAAACTCCTTTAAAAAAAAGCTCCAAATCCCCCCTTAAAAAAACCTCAAATCCTCTCCCAAAAAACCCCAAATCCACCCCAAAAAAACCCCCAAATTCCGTAAAAAAACCCCCAAAACTCCTTTAAAAAAGCTCAAAATCCCCCCTAAAAAACCCCAAATTCCGCCTAAAAAAACCCCAAATTCCCCCCCCAAAAAACCTTAAATTCCCCCCAAAAAACCCCCAAATTCTCTAAAAAAAACCCCAAAACTCCTTAAAAAAACCCCAAATCCCCTCCAAAAAACCCCAAATTCCCCCTAAAAGAACCCAAATTCCCCCCTCAAAAACCCCAAATCCACCCCAAAAAAACCCCCAAATTCCTAAAAAAACCCCAAAAGCTCTTTAAAAAACCCCCAAATTCCGCCACAAACCCAACCCCCCAAATTCCCCCAAACCCCCAAATCCCCGAGAAATCTCCCCAAATTCCCCCCCCCAAAAAAAATCCCCCCCAGATCCCCTCAAGTCCCCCCAAAAATCCCCTCCCCCCCCCATTTCAGGGCCCTTTTTTGGTTTTTTGTGGGGGATGGGGGCCTCCCCCCCCCCCCCCCAGGGCTCCCCCGGGGCCCCCCGCTGGGGGCGGAGCTGGAGCGGCGATTCCTGGGGAGCCCCGAGGGGCTGGAGCTGCACCGGGAGCGGCCCCGGCAGCGGAGGTGGCGCCGGGAATGGGGGGGGGCCCAAAATGGGGCACCGGGAAGGACCAAATGGTGGGGCACCGGGAATGAAGAAATGGGGGGCACAGGAATGGGGGGGCACCGGAATGGGGGGGCGCCGGAATGGGGGCCCGAAAATGGGGGGCCGGGAGTTGGGGGGTCAAAAAGGGGGTCCGGGAATTGGGGGTGTCCCGAATGGGGCCAAAATGGGGGGGCACCGGGAATTGGGGGGCAAAAATGGGGGGCACCGGAATTGGGGGGCAAAAATGGGGGCACCGGGAATTGGGGGGTCCGGGAATTGGGGAGGGGGCAAAAGGGGGGCACCGGGTACTGGGGGGGCAAAATGGGGGGGCACCGGGAATGGGGGGGTCCGGAGTGAAATTGGGGGGGTCCGGACAATGGGGGGGCCACCGAAAAATGGGGCACCGGGAATGGGGGGGCAAAAATGGGGGGCACCGGGATTGGGGGGTCCAAAATGGGGGGCACCGGGGGAAATGGGGGCACTGAAAATGGGGGGCAACCCAAAATGGGGGGCACCGGGAATGGGGGTCCGGGAATTGGGGGCCCGAAGTGGGGGCACCGAAGGGGGGGGCACTGAAAATGGGGAGCCCGAAATGGGGGGGCACATGAAAATGGGGGGCACCGGGAATTGGGGGGGGGCAAAAATGGGGGGGGCACCGGGAATTGGGGGCACCGAAAATGGGGGGAACCCAAAAATGGGGGGGCACCGGGAATGGGGGGTCCGGGAAATTGGGGGGCACTGAAAATGGGGGGCACCGGGAATTGGGGGCTTAAAATGGGGGGGCCCAAAATGGGGGGCACCGAAAATGGGGGGCACCAGAAATGAGGAAGGGGGGGCACAGCCCAAAAAATGGGGGCACCGGGAATTTTGGGGGGGGCACCGGAAATGGGGGGGGGGCACCAAAATGGGGAGGGGCACCGGGAATTGGGGGGGGCAGCCAAAATGGGGGGCACCGAAAACAGGGGCACTTAAAATGGGGGGGGGCCCAAAATGGGGGGAGCCGAACTGGGGGAGGGCCAAAATGGTGGGGGGCACCGGAATGATGGGGGGGCACCGAAAATGGGGCACGCGGGAAATGGGGGGCTTAAATGGGGGCGCCAAAATGGGGGGGCCTTAAAATGGGGGCACCTGAAAATTTGGGGGGCCCCCAAAAATGGGGAGCCCGAACATGGGGGGCACACACTGAATTGGGGGGGGCACCAAAAATGGGGGGGGGCTTAAAATGGGGGGGCACCGGGAATTGGGGGGGCTTAAAATGGGGGGGGACACCAAAAATGGGGGGGCCCCAAAAATGGGGGGGGCTTAAAGTTGGGGGGGACGAAAATGGGGGAGGTCGTGAAAATAGGGGGGAGCCCAAAAATGGGGGTGGGACCCTAAAAATGGGGGGTGCTAAAAATGGGGGGTGGGTAAGTGGGGGGTCTCAAAAAGTGGGGGGGGTCCTGAAGCTGGGGGGTGACCCCCGGGTGACCCCTGACCCCCCCGTGCCCCCCCAGGTCGTGGCTGAGGACCCCAGACCCCCGCGCGCTCTTTGCCCTGGAGCCCACCCCCGTGGCCGGGGGGCTGCGGGCGCAGCGGGACCCCCGCACGGGCGCCCTGCTGGGCTTCAGCGAGGTGGGGAGGGGGCTCGGGGGGCTCGGGGGGTCTCTGGGGGTCTCAGGTGTGTCTGGGGAGGGGTCTCAGATGTCTCGGGATTTTAGGGAGGGGTCTCAGTGGGTTTTGGGGAGGGGTCTCAGGTGTGTTTGGGGAGGGGTCTCAGGGGATTTTGGGGAGGGGTCTCAGGTGTGTTTGGGGAGGGGTCTCAGGTCTCTCAGGTGTGTTTGGGGAGGGGTCTCAGGTGTTTTTGGGGAGGGGTCTCAGGTGTGTTTGGGGAGGGGTCTCGGGTGTGTTTGGGGAGGGGTCTCAGATGTCTTTGGGTTTTTGGGGAGGGGTTTAAGGTGTGTTTGGGGAGGGGTCTCAGTGGGTTTCGGGGAGGGGTCTCAGGGGATTTTGGGGAGGGATCCCTGGGTTTTTTGGGGAGGGGTCTGGGTGTGTTTGGGGAGGGGTCTCTCAGGTGTTTTTGGGGGGGGGTCTCAGGGGTTTTTGGGGGGGGGTCTCAGGTCTCTAGGTGTGTTTGGGGGAGGGGTCTCAGTGGGTTTTTGGGGAGGGTCTCAGGTTTTGGGTGTGTTTGGGGGGGGTCTCAGGGGATTTTGGGGAGGGGTCTCAGGTCTCTCAGGTGTGTTTGGGGAGGGGTCTCAGTGGGTTTTGGGGAGGGGTCTCAGGTCTCTCAGGTGTGTTTGGGGAGGGGTCTCAGGGGATTTTGGGGAGGGGTCTCAGGTCTCTCAGGTGTGTTTGGGGAGGGGTCTCAGGGGATTTTGGGGAGGGGTCTCAGGTCTCTCAGGTGTGTTTGGGGAGGGGTCTCAGTGGGTTTTGGGGAGGGGTCTCGGGTGTGTTTGGGGAGGGGTCTCAGGTCTCTCAGGTGTGTTTGGGGAGGGGTCTCAGGGGATTTTGGGGAGGGGTCTCAGGTCTCTCAGGTGTGTTTGGGGAGGGGTCTCAGTGGGTTTTGGGGAGGGGTCTCGGGTGTGTTTGGGGAGGAGTCTCAGTGGGTTTTGGGGAGGGGTCTCAGCTCCCCCCCCAGGAGCTGCTCCCCTCCGCGGGTCTCTCCCCTTCCAGCTCCCCCTCCCTGCTGCGCCCCCCCGGCCCCCCCGGCGAGGGGCTCAGGGGGGGGGGGCTCTGCAGCGTCCCCTTCTGGCCAGGTGAGACCCCCGAGACCCCCGGGGACCCCCAGAGACCCCCCCAAAACCCCCCCAAATTCCCCCAAACCCCTGAAATCCCCAAACCTCCCAAATTGCCCCAAATCCCCCCAAATCCCCAAACCCCCAAATTCCCCCAAACGCCCAAATTGCCCCAAATCCCCCCCAGACCACCCCAGACCCTCCCCACCCCCCAAATTTCCCAAATCCCCCCCCCCAAATTTCCTCCTGACCCCTCAAACCCCCGCCATCCCCCAATTCCCCCAAACTGCCCCAAATCCCCCAGACCCCCCAAATGCCCCCAAACCCCCCAGATCCCCCCCAAATTCCCCGAAATCCCCAAAATCCCCCCAAATCCCCCAAACCCCCAAATTCTCCCCAAATCCCCCAAACCCCCCCAAATTCCCCCAGATCCCCCAAATTCCCCCAAATCCCCCAAATCCCTCAAACCCCCCAATGCCCCCGATTCCCCCAATCCCCAAAATCCCCCCAAATCCCCCAAACCCCCAAACCCCCAAAGTCCCCCAAATTCCCCCAAACCCCCAAAATCCCCCCCAAATTCCCCCAGACCCCCCAAGTTCCTCCAAATTCCCCCAAACCCCCAAATTCCCCCAAACCCCCCAAATTCCCCAAATTCCCCCAAACCCCCCAATTCCCCAAATGCCCCCAAAATCCCTCCCAAATGCCCCCCCCCCAGGCGGGCAGGACGAGCCCACCCTGGAGCAGATCCGCGCCCCCCAGGATGAGGAAGAGGAGGACGTGGATTTCGACACAGGTGCAGCCCCTCCCCCCCCCCCATTTTGGGGTCCCCCCCCCACCTCAAGGACCCCCCCTGACCCTTTTTGGGCCCCCCAGAGCTGCTGACGACCCCGCCCGGGCTGAAACGGGGGGTGGAGTTCAAACCCCAAGGTGAGGGGGGGGCTGGGAATTTGGGGAGGGGGCTTTGGGAATTTGGGGGGGTTGGAATTTTTTGGGGGGGTCTGGGAATTTGGGGGTGTCTGGGATTTGGGGAAGTTGGGATTTTCTCAGGGGGTTCTGGGATTTTTTGGGGAGGGGTCTGGGGTTTTTTGGGGGTGTCTGGCATTTGGGGGGGTTGGGATTTTTTCAGGGGTTCTGGGATTTTTTGAGGAGGGGTCTGGGGTTTTTTGGGGGGGGGTCTTGGATTTGGGGAGGGGGCTTTGAGATTTTGGGGAGGGGTCTGGGATTTTTGGGGGGTTGGGAATTTGGGGGGTTTGGGATTTTTTGGGGTTTGGGATTTTGGGGGTCTGTCTGGGATGTTTTGGGGGTCTGGGGTTTTGGGGGGCTTGTTTGGAGAGGGGCTTTGAAATTTTGGGGGGGTCTGGGTTTGGGGTGGTTTGGAGGGGGTGGGGGGGGGGTGGGATTTTTGGGGGGGGTCTGGGGTTTTGGGGGTTGGGATGGGGGGGTTTGGGATTTTTGGGGGTTTGGGATTTTGGGGGCTGCTGGGATTTTTGGGGGGGGCTTGATTTGGGAGGGGCCTTTGAGATTTTGGGGAGGGGTCTGGGAATTTGGGGGAGTTTGGGATTTTTTTGGGGGGGATTTTTTGGTGGGGGTCTGGGATTTTTGGGGGGGGGTTATTTTCCAATGGGGGGGTGCAGAGGAGCCCCCCCCCCCCCAATTTTGGGGGTCCCCCCTGACGCCCCCTCCCCAGCCGCGGCGGGGGGGCCGCTGTCGCTGTCCAGCCTCCTGGAGACCCTCGACACCTTTGAATTGGGGGGGGGCGACCCCGACTCTGGGGGTCCCCCCACGCCGTCCCGGCCCACCCGACCCCCACCCCCAGTGAGGGGCCCGAGGCGACCCGGCCAAGGTGTGCGAGGGGGTGCGCCCCCCCCCGACCCCCAACCCCCGCCCCCCCACCCCGCAGGACCCCCCAAGTGTTGTGGTTCCCCACCCTCTTCCACCCCCCATCCCCCACCCCCAACCCCCCACCCAGTATCTCCCAAATCCCCAATCCCCCCAAACCCCCAAATCCACCAAATCCTAGGTCCCCCAAATCCCCCCCAAACTCCCCCACCCCTAACCCACCCCAAATCCTCAAACCCTAACCCCTCCCCACCCTACTCCCAAATCCCCCCTAAATCCCCCCAGACCCCCCTAAATCCCCCCCCACCCCCCCCAATCCCCCCCTCCAACTCCCAAATCTCCCCACTCCCCTCCTAAACCCCCCCAGGACCCCCAAATCCTCCCCAAATCCTCTCCAAAACCCCAGACCCTAAACCCCCCCCCAGGACCCCCAAACCTCCCAAACCCCCACCCCCCCCCACACCCCAACCAACAAATCCCATCCCCAATCCAAACCAACCCCCAAATCCCAATCCCCCCCATCCCCCCAATCCCAACCTCTCCACCCCCCCCCGGACCCAAATCCCCCCAGCCCCTAATCCCCATGCCCGAGGACCCCCCCCCCCCCCCCCCCCCCCCCCCCCCCCCCCCCCCCCCCCCGGACCCCCCGAGTTTGGGCTGAGGGCTCGCCCGCCCCCGCCCGCCAGGAGCTGCTGCCCGACCCCGCGCACAAGGTGGGCTTGGGGGGGATCTGGGGGGATTTGGGGGGTTGTTGGGGGTTGGGGAGATTTGAGGGGGGGGGAAGTTTGGGGGGTCTGGGGGGGGTTGGGGGGGGAGGGGTTTTTGGGATTTGGGGGGGGGGGGGGGGGGGGGGGGGGGGGGGGGGGGGGGGTCTTTCCAGGGAGGGGTTGGGGGGGGGATTTGGGGGGGGGGGGGTGTCTAGAGGGGAGGGGGATTTTGGGGGGTTTGGGGGGATCTGGGGGGTCCCGGGGGGGTCTGGAGAGGATTTGGGGGGGATTTTGGGGGATTTGGGGGGTGTCTGGGGGGGTCCCGGGGGGTCTGGAGAGGATTTGGGAAGATTTGGGGGGGTCTAGGGAGGATTTGAGGGGGGATTTTGGGGGGATTTGGGGGGTCTGGAGAGGATTTGAGGGGGGGATTTTGGGGGATTTGGGGAGGATTTTGGGGGGTGTGGCGCGGAGTTTGGGGAGACTTGGGGGAGGTTTGAGGGGGTCCTGGGGGGGGATTTGGGGGCTCCAGGGAGGATTTGGGGAAGTTTGGGGAGATTTGAGGGGTCTTGGGGGGTTTTAGGGGGGTCCAGGGAGGATTTGGGGGGGGTCTGGAGGGGTTGGGAGAGGATTTAGGGGGCATTTGGGGAGATTTGTGGGGGTCCAGGGGGGATGTGGGGGGATTGAAGGGGTCTTGGGGGGATTTGGGGGAGTTTGGGGGAGATTTGGGGGGTCTACGGGGGATTTGGGGGATTTTGTGGTGGATTTGGGGGGGTCCAGGAGGATTTGGGGGGATCTGGAGAAGATTTGGGGGGTCCAGGGGGATTTGGGGAAGATTTGGGGAAGATTTGGGGGAATTTGGCAGAGTTTGGGGTGGTTTTGGGGTGACTCTGATTCCTTCCGCAGCGGCCGTGACCCCCAGACCCATTTGCGTGCTGTGCGTCGACCGCGTCGTTGAGGGGTGTGGGGAGTTTTGGGGTGCTCTGGGGCTTTTGGGGTGACCCTAAAACCCCCTTTTTTTCCCCAAATCCCCGTTTTTTCCCCCATAGTGGCCATTTACCCCAGACCCGTTCCAGCAGCGTCCTGTGCCTGGGTCTGGTGGGGTTTGGGGTGCTCTGGAGTTTTTGGGTTTTTTTGGGGTATTTTGGTTTTTTTTGGGGTTTTGGGGTATTTTGGGGTATTTTGGCGTTCTGGGGTGACCCCAAACCCCCGTTTTTTCCCCCATAGTGGCCGTTCAAGCGGACCCGTTCAGCGCCTGTGGTGTGCCTGGAGTTGTGGGGTTTGGGGTGCTCTGGAGTTTTGGGGTTTTTTTGCATTTTTTGAGGGTTTTTTGGGGTTTTTAGGTGCTCTGGCAGTTTTGGGGTGACCCCAAACCCCCGTTTTTTGCCCCACAGTGGCCGTTTACTCCAGACCCCCCCGCCGCCGCTCCTGTGCCTGAGGGGTTTGGGGGTGCTCTGGGATTTTGGGGTTTTTTGGGGTATTTTGGGTTTTTTTTGGGTTTTGGGGTATTTTGGGGTATTTTGGCGTTCTGGGGTGACCCCAAACCCCCGTTTTTTCCCCCATAGTGGCCATTTACCCCAGACCCGTTCCAGCAGCGCGCTGCCCTGTGCCTGGAGCGGGGTTTGGGGTTTTTTGGGGTTTGGGGGTATTTTTGGGGTTTTTTGGCGCTCTGGGGTGACCCCAAACCCCGGTTTTTTTGCCCCATAGTGGCCGTTTACCCCAGACCCGTTCCAGCAGTGCGCTGCCCTGTGCTTGGAGCGGGGTTTGGGGTGCTCTGGGATTTTGGGGTTTTTTGGGTTTTGGGGGTATTTTGGGGTATTTTGGCGTTCTGGGGTGACCCCAAACCCCCGTTTTTTCCCCCATAGTGGCCATTTACCCCAGACCCGTTCCAGCAGCGCGCCGCCCTGTGCCTGGAGCGCGGTCACTGCGGGGTTTGGGGTGCTCTGGAGTTTTGGGGTTTTTTTTGGGTTTTGGGGTATTTTGGGGTGCTCTGGCAGTTTTGGGGTGACCCCAAACCCCCGTTTTTTGCCCCATAGTGGCCGTTCAAGCCGGACCCGTTCCAGCAGCGCGCTGCCCTGTGCCTGGAGCGGGGTTTGGGGTTTTTTGGGGTTTTGGGGTATTTTGGGGTATTTTGGCGTTCTGGGGTGACCCCAAACCCCCGTTTTTTGCCCCCCAGTGGCCGTTCAAGCCGGACCCGTTCCAGCAGCGCGCCGCCCTGTGCCTGGAGCGCGGTCACTCCGTCCTGGTGGCCGCTCACACCTCGGCCGGCAAGACGGCGGTGGCCGAGTACGCCATCGCGCTGGCCCGGAGACACATGACCCGGTGAGAGCCCAAAACCGCCTCGGGGGACCCCAAAATCACCTCGGGGGACCCCAAAATCACCTTGGGGGCACCAAAATCATCTTGGGGACACCAAAATCACCTTGGGGGCGCCAAAATCATCTTGGGGACACCAAAATCACCTTGGGGGCGCCAAAATCATCTCGGGGGGCACCAAAATCACCTTGGGGGCACCAAAACTCATCTCGGAGTGTCCTAAAATCAACTCGGGAGGCACCAAAATCGCCTTGGGGGGCGCCAAAATTACCTTGGGGGCGCCAAAATCACCTTGGGGCCACGAAAATCACCTCGGGGGCACCAAAATCACCTTGGGGGCACCAAAATCATCTTGGGGGCACCAAAATCACCTCGGGGGCACCAAAATCACCTCGGGGGCGCCAAAATCATCTCGGGGGTGCCAAAATCGCCTCAGGAGGCACCAAAATCACCTTGGGGGCGCCAAAATCATCTTGGGGGCACCAAAATCACCTCGGGGGACCCCAAAATCACCTTGGGGACCCCAAAATCATCTTGGGGACACCAAAATCACCTCGGGGGCGCCAAAATCACCTTGGGGACACCAAAATCACCTCGGGGGCACCCAAAATCATCTTGAGGGACCCAAAAATCACCTCGGGGGACCCCAAAATCACCTCGGGGGACCCCAAAATCACCTCGGGAGGCACCAAAATCACCTCAGGGGACCCCAAAATCCTCTCGGGAGGCACCAAAATCACCTTGGGGGCACA
>NW_022148265.1:0-30902 GCF_901933205.1 Camarhynchus parvulus
TAGTGCCAAGGGACTCCTGCAATCTGCCATAAAGAACCAGGGCTGGTGAGTTTTCCTTGGAGGGAAAAAGGGCCGATGTTGTTGTTTGGGGTCCTGTGGCCGGGAGTGGCCGGCTGGCTCCTGAAATTCGGTGATTTTCAGGATGGTTCCCAGACCCAAGCTGGCAGCAGTGGCAACTCGGGCTGGTTTGATAGTGCCAAGGGACTCCTGCAATCTGCCATAAAGAACCAGGGCTGGTGAGTTTTCCTTGGAGGAAAAAGGGCCCTTGTATGTTGTTTGGGGCCCTGTGGCCGGGAGTGGCCGGCTGGCTCCTGAAATTCGGTGATTTTCAGGATGGTTCCCAGACCCAAGCTGGCAGCAGTGGCAACTCGGGCTGGTTTGATAGTGCCAAGGGACTCCTGCAATCTGCCATAAAGAACCAGGGCTGGTGAGTTTTCCTTGGAGGGAAAAGGGCCGTTGTTATGTGTTTGGGGTCCTGTGGCCGGGAGTGGCCGGCTGGCTCCTGAAATTCGGTGATTTTCAGGATGGTTCCCAGACCCAAGCTGGCAGCAGTGGCAACTCGGGCTGGTTTGATAGTGCCAAGGGACTCCTGCAATCTGCCATAAAGAACCAGGGCTGGTGAGTTTTCCTTGGAGGGAAAAGGGCCCTTGTATGTGTCTGGGGCCCTGTGGCCGGGAGTGGCCGGCTGGCTCCTGAAATTCGGTGATTTTCAGGATGGTTCCCAGACCCAAGCTGGCAGCAGTGGCAACTCGGGCTGGTTTGATAGTGCCAAGGGACTCCTGCAATCTGCCATAAAGAACCAGGGCTGGTGAGTTTTCCTTGGAGGGAAAAGGGCCGATGTTGTTGTTTGGGGTCCTGTGGCCGGGAGTGGCCGGCTGGCTCCTGAAATTCGGTGATTTTCAGGATGGTTCCCAGACCCAAGCTGGCAGCAGTGGCAACTCGGGCTGGTTTGATAGTGCCAAGGGACTCCTGCAATCTGCCATAAAGAACCAGGGCTGGTGAGTTTTCCTTGGAGGGAAAAGGGCCCTTGTATGTTGTCTGGGGCCCTGTGGCCGGGAGTGGCCGGCTGGCTCCTGAAATTCGGTGATTTTCAGGATGGTTCCCAGACCCAAGCTGGCAGCAGTGGCAACTCGGGCTGGTTTGATAGTGCCAAGGGACTCCTGCAATCTGCCATAAAGAACCAGGGCTGGTGAGTTTTCCTTGGAGGGAAAAGGGCCCTTGTATGTTGTTTGGGGCCCTGTGGCCGGGAGTGGCCGGCTGGCTCCTGAAATTCGGTGATTTTCAGGATGGTTCCCAGACCCAAGCTGGCAGCAGTGGCAACTCGGGCTGGTTTGATAGTGCCAAGGGACTCCTGCAATCTGCCATAAAGAACCAGGGCTGGTGAGTTTTCCTTGGAGGAAAAAGGGCCCTTGTATGTTGTTTGGGGTCCTGTGGCCGGGAGTGGCCGGCTGGCTCCTGAAATTCGGTGATTTTCAGGATGGTTCCCAGACCCAAGCTGGCAGCAGTGGCAACTCGGGCTGGTTTGATAGTGCCAAGGGACTCCTGCAATCTGCCATAAAGAACCAGGGCTGGTGAGTTTTCCTTGGAGGGAAAAGGGCCGATGTTGTTGTTTGGGGTCCTGTGGCCGGGAGTGGCCGGCTGGCTCCTGAAATTCGGTGATTTTCAGGATGGTTCCCAGACCCAAGCTGGCAGCAGTGGCAACTCGGGCTGGTTTGATAGTGCCAAGGGACTCCTGCAATCTGCCATAAAGAACCAGGGCTGGTGAGTTTTCCTTGGAGGGAAAAGGGCCCTGTATGTTGTTGTTTGGGGTCCTGTGGCCGGGAGTGGCCGGCTGGCTCCTGAAATTGGGTGATTTTCAGGATGGTTCCCAGACCCAAGCTGGCAGCAGTGGCAACTCGGGCTGGTTTGATAGTGCCAAGGGACTCCTGCAATCTGCCATAAAGAACCAGGGCTGGTGAGTTTTCCTTGGAGGGAAAAGGGCCCTTGTATGTTGTTTGGGGCCCTGTGGCCGGGAGTGGCCGGCTGGCTCCTGAAATTCGGTGATTTTCAGGATGGTTCCCAGACCCAAGCTGGCAGCAGTGGCAACTCGGGCTGGTTTGATAGTGCCAAGGGACTCCTGCAATCTGCCATAAAGAACCAGGGCTGGTGAGTTTTCCTTGGAGGGAAAAGGGCCGATGTTGTTGTTTGGGGCCCTGTGGCCGGGAGTGGCCGGCTGGCTCCTGAAATTGGGTGATTTTCAGGATGGTTCCCAGACCCAAGCTGGCAGCAGTGGCAACTCGGGCTGGTTTGATAGTGCCAAGGGACTCCTGCAATCTGCCATAAAGAACCAGGGCTGGTGAGTTTTCCTTGGAGGGAAAAGGGCCGATGTATGTTGTTTGGGGTCCTGTGGCCGGGAGTGGCCGGCTGGCTCCTGAAATTCGGTGATTTTCAGGATGGTTCCCAGACCCAAGCTGGCAGCAGTGGCAACTCGGGCTGGTTTGATAGTGCCAAGGGACTCCTGCAATCTGCCATAAAGAACCAGGGCTGGTGAGTTTTCCTTGGAGGGAAAAGGGCCGATGTATGTTGTTTGGGGTCCTGTGGCCGGGAGTGGCCGGCTGGCTCCTGAAATTCGGTGATTTTCAGGATGGTTCCCAGACCCAAGCTGGCAGCAGTGGCAACTCGGGCTGGTTTGATAGTGCCAAGGGACTCCTGCAATCTGCCATAAAGAACCAGGGCTGGTGAGTTTTCCTTGGAGGGAAAAAGGGCCCTTGTATGTTGTTTGGGGCCCTGTGGCCGGGAGTGGCCGGCTGGCTCCTGAAATTCGGTGATTTTCAGGATGGTTCCCAGACCCAAGCTGGCAGCAGTGGCAACTCGGGCTGGTTTGATAGTGCCAAGGGACTCCTGCAATCTGCCATAAAGAACCAGGGCTGGTGAGTTTTCCTTGGAGGGAAAAGGGCCGGTTGTATTGTTTGGGGTCCTGTGGCCGGGAGTGGCCGGCTGGCTCCTGAAATTCGGTGATTTTCAGGATGGTTCCCAGACCCAAGCTGGCAGCAGTGGCAACTCGGGCTGGTTTGATAGTGCCAAGGGACTCCTGCAATCTGCCATAAAGAACCAGGGCTGGTGAGTTTTCCTTGGAGGGAAAAGGGGCCGATGTTGTTGTTTGGGGTCCTGTGGCCGGGAGTGGCCGGCTGGCTCCTGAAATTGGGTGATTTTCAGGATGGTTCCCAGACCCAAGCTGGCAGCAGTGGCAACTCGGGCTGGTTTGATAGTGCCAAGGGACTCCTGCAATCTGCCATAAAGAACCAGGGCTGGTGAGTTTTCCTTGGAGGGAAAAGGGCCCTTGTATGTTGTCTGGGGCCCTGTGGCCGGGAGTGGCCGGCTGGCTCCTGAAATTCGGTGATTTTCAGGATGGTTCCCAGACCCAAGCTGGCAGCAGTGGCAACTCGGGCTGGTTTGATAGTGCCAAGGGACTCCTGCAATCTGCCATAAAGAACCAGGGCTGGTGAGTTTTCCTTGGAGGGAAAAGGGCCCTTGTATGTTGTTTGGGGTCCTGTGGCCGGGAGTGGCCGGCTGGCTCCTGAAATTCGGTGATTTTCAGGATGGTTCCCAGACCCAAGCTGGCAGCAGTGGCAACTCGGGCTGGTTTGATAGTGCCAAGGGACTCCTGCAATCTGCCATAAAGAACCAGGGCTGGTGAGTTTTCCTTGGAGGGAAAAGGGCCGATGTTGTTGTTTGGGGTCCTGTGGCCGGGAGTGGCCGGCTGGCTCCTGAAATTCGGTGATTTTCAGGATGGTTCCCAGACCCAAGCTGGCAGCAGTGGCAACTCGGGCTGGTTTGATAGTGCCAAGGGACTCCTGCAATCTGCCATAAAGAACCAGGGCTGGTGAGTTTTCCTTGGAGGGAAAAGGGCCCTTGTATGTTGTTTGGGGTCCTGTGGCCGGGAGTGGCCGGCTGGCTCCTGAAATTCGGTGATTTTTCAGGATGGTTCCCAGACCCAAGCTGGCAGCAGTGGCAACTCGGGCTGGTTTGATAGTGCCAAGGGACTCCTGCAATCTGCCATAAAGAACCAGGGCTGGTGAGTTTTCCTTGGAGGAAAAAGGGCCGATGTTGTGTGTTTGGGGTCCTGTGGCCGGGAGTGGCCGGCTGGCTCCTGAAATTCGGTGATTTTCAGGATGGTTCCCAGACCCAAGCTGGCAGCAGTGGCAACTCGGGCTGGTTTGATAGTGCCAAGGGACTCCTGCAATCTGCCATAAAGAACCAGGGCTGGTGAGTTTTCCTTGGAGGAAAAAGGGCCCTTGTATTTGTCTGGGGCCCTGTGGCCGGGAGTGGCCGGCTGGCTCCTGAAATTCGGTGATTTTCAGGATGGTTCCCAGACCCAAGCTGGCAGCAGTGGCAACTCGGGCTGGTTTGATAGTGCCAAGGGACTCCTGCAATCTGCCATAAAGAACCAGGGCTGGTGAGTTTTCCTTGGAGGGAAAAGGGCCCTTGTATGTTGTTTGGGGTCCTGTGGCCGGGAGTGGCGGCTGGCTCCTGAAATTCGGTGATTTTCAGGATGGTTCCCAGACCCAAGCTGGCAGCAGTGGCAACTCGGGCTGGTTTGATAGTGCCAAGGGACTCCTGCAATCTGCCATAAAGAACCAGGGCTGGTGAGTTTTCCTTGGAGGAAAAGGGCCCTTGTATGTTGTTTGGGGCCCTGTGGCCGGGAGTGGCCGGCTGGCTCCTGAAATTCGGTGATTTTCAGGATGGTTCCCAGACCCAAGCTGGCAGCAGTGGCAACTCGGGCTGGTTTGATAGTGCCAAGGGACTCCTGCAATCTGCCATAAAGAACCAGGGCTGGTGAGTTTTCCTTGGAGGGAAAAGGGCCGTTGTATGTTGTTTGGGGCCCTGTGGCCGGGAGTGGCCGGCTGGCTCCTGAAATTCGGTGATTTTCAGGATGGTTCCCAGACCCAAGCTGGCAGCAGTGGCAACTCGGGCTGGTTTGATAGTGCCAAGGGACTCCTGCAATCTGCCATAAAGAACCAGGGCTGGTGAGTTTTCCTTGGAGGGAAAAGGGCCGTTGTTATTGTTTGGGGTCCTGTGGCCGGGAGTGGCCGGCTGGCTCCTGAAATTCGGTGCTTTTCAGGATGGTTCCCAGACCCAAGCTGGCAGCAGTGGCAACTCGGGCTGGTTTGATAGTGCCAAGGGACTCCTGCAATCTGCCATAAAGAACCAGGGCTGGTGAGTTTTCCTTGGAGGGAAAAGGGCCCTTGTTATATGTTTGGGGTCCTGTGGCCGGGAGTGGCCGGCTGGCTCCTGAAATTCGGTGCTTTTCAGGATGGTTCCCAGACCCAAGCTGGCAGCAGTGGCAACTCGGGCTGGTTTGATAGTGCCAAGGGACTCCTGCAATCTGCCATAAAGAACCAGGGCTGGTGAGTTTTCCTTGGAGGGAAAAGGGCCGATGTTGCTGTTTGGGGTCCTGTGGCCGGGAGTGGCCGGCTGGCTCCTGAAATTCGGTGCTTTTCAGGATGGTTCCCAGACCCAAGCTGGCAGCAGTGGCAACTCGGGCTGGTTTGATAGTGCCAAGGGACTCCTGCAATCTGCCATAAAGAACCAGGGCTGGTGAGTTTTCCTTGGAGGAAAAGGGCCCTGATGTTGTTGTTTGGGGTCCTGTGGCCGGGAGTGGCCGGCTGGCTCCTGAAATTCGGTGCTTTTCAGGATGGTTCCCAGACCCAAGCTGGCAGCAGTGGCAACTCGGGCTGGTTTGATAGTGCCAAGGGACTCCTGCAATCTGCCATAAAGAACCAGGGCTGGTGAGTTTTCCTTGGAGGGAAAAGGGCCCTTGTATATGTCTGGGGCCCTGTGGCCGGGAGTGGCCGGCTGGCTCCTGAAATTCGGTGCTTTTCAGGATGGTTCCCAGACCCAAGCTGGCAGCAGTGGCAACTCGGGCTGGTTTGATAGTGCCAAGGGACTCCTGCAATCTGCCATAAAGAACCAGGGCTGGTGAGTTTTCCTTGGAGGGAAAAAGGGCCCGATGTTGTTGTTTGGGGTCCTGTGGCCGGGAGTGGCCGGCTGGCTCCTGAAATTCGGTGCTTTTCAGGATGGTTCCCAGACCCAAGCTGGCAGCAGTGGCAACTCGGGCTGGTTTGATAGTGCCAAGGGACTCCTGCAATCTGCCATAAAGAACCAGGGCTGGTGAGTTTTCCTTGGAGGGAAAAGGGCCCTTGTTGTTGTTTGGGGCCCTGTGGCCGGGAGTGGCCGGCTGGCTCCTGAAATTCGGTGCTTTTCAGGATGGTTCCCAGACCCAAGCTGGCAGCAGTGGCAACTCGGGCTGGTTTGATAGTGCCAAGGGACTCCTGCAATCTGCCATAAAGAACCAGGGCTGGTGAGTTTTCCTTGGAGGGAAAAGGGCCGTTGTATGGTATCTGGGGTCCTGTGGCCGGGAGTGGCCGGCTGGCTCCTGAAATTCGGTGCTTTTCAGGATGGTTCCCAGACCCAAGCTGGCAGCAGTGGCAACTCGGGCTGGTTTGATAGTGCCAAGGGACTCCTGCAATCTGCCATAAAGAACCAGGGCTGGTGAGTTTTCCTTGGAGGGAAAAGGGCCGATGTTGTTGTTTGGGGTCCTGTGGCCGGGAGTGGCCGGCTGGCTCCTGAAATTCGGTGCTTTTCAGGATGGTTCCCAGACCCAAGCTGGCAGCAGTGGCAACTCGGGCTGGTTTGATAGTGCCAAGGGACTCCTGCAATCTGCCATAAAGAACCAGGGCTGGTGAGTTTTCCTTGGAGGGAAAAGGGCCGATGTATGGTGTTTGGGGTCCTGTGGCCGGGAGTGGCCGGCTGGCTCCTGAAATTCGGTGCTTTTCAGGATGGTTCCCAGACCCAAGCTGGCAGCAGTGGCAACTCGGGCTGGTTTGATAGTGCCAAGGGACTCCTGCAATCTGCCATAAAGAACCAGGGCTGGTGAGTTTTCCTTGGAGGGAAAAGGGCCGATGTTGTTATTTGGGGCCCTGTGGCCGGGAGTGGCCGGCTGGCTCCTGAAATTCGGTGCTTTTCAGGATGGTTCCCAGACCCAAGCTGGCAGCAGTGGCAACTCGGGCTGGTTTGATAGTGCCAAGGGACTCCTGCAATCTGCCATAAAGAACCAGGGCTGGTGAGTTTTCCTTGGAGGGAAAAGGGCCGTTGTTATTGTTTGGGGCCCTGTGGCCGGGAGTGGCCGGCTGGCTCCTGAAATTCGGTGCTTTTCAGGATGGTTCCCAGACCCAAGCTGGCAGCAGTGGCAACTCGGGCTGGTTTGATAGTGCCAAGGGACTCCTGCAATCTGCCATAAAGAACCAGGGCTGGTGAGTTTTCCTTGGAGGGAAAAGGGCCGATTGTATGTTATTTGGGGTCCTGTGGCCGGGAGTGGCCGGCTGGCTCCTGAAATTCGGTGCTTTTCAGGATGGTTCCCAGACCCAAGCTGGCAGCAGTGGCAACTCGGGCTGGTTTGATAGTGCCAAGGGACTCCTGCAATCTGCCATAAAGAACCAGGGCTGGTGAGTTTTCCTTGGAGGGAAAAAGGGCCCTTGTATTTGTTTGGGGTCCTGTGGCCGGGAGTGGCCGGCTGGCTCCTGAAATTCGGTGCTTTTCAGGATGGTTCCCAGACCCAAGCTGGCAGCAGTGGCAACTCGGGCTGGTTTGATAGTGCCAAGGGACTCCTGCAATCTGCCATAAAGAACCAGGGCTGGTGAGTTTTCCTTGGAGGGAAAAGGGCCGATGTTGCTGTTTGGGGTCCTGTGGCCGGGAGTGGCCGGCTGGCTCCTGAAATTCGGTGCTTTTCAGGATGGTTCCCAGACCCAAGCTGGCAGCAGTGGCAACTCGGGCTGGTTTGATAGTGCCAAGGGACTCCTGCAATCTGCCATAAAGAACCAGGGCTGGTGAGTTTTCCTTGGAGGGAAAAGGGCCCTTGTATTTATCTGGGGCCCTGTGGCCGGGAGTGGCCGGCTGGCTCCTGAAATTCGGTGCTTTTCAGGATGGTTCCCAGACCCAAGCTGGCAGCAGTGGCAACTCGGGCTGGTTTGATAGTGCCAAGGGACTCCTGCAATCTGCCATAAAGAACCAGGGCTGGTGAGTTTTCCTTGGAGGGAAAAGGGCCGATGTTGTTGTTTGGGGTCCTGTGGCCGGGAGTGGCCGGCTGGCTCCTGAAATTGGGTGCTTTTCAGGATGGTTCCCAGACCCAAGCTGGCAGCAGTGGCAACTCGGGCTGGTTTGATAGTGCCAAGGGACTCCTGCAATCTGCCATAAAGAACCAGGGCTGGTGAGTTTTCCTTGGAGGGAAAAAGGGCCCGATGTATGTATGTTTGGGGTCCTGTGGCCGGGAGTGGCCGGCTGGCTCCTGAAATTCGGTGCTTTTCAGGATGGTTCCCAGACCCAAGCTGGCAGCAGTGGCAACTCGGGCTGGTTTGATAGTGCCAAGGGACTCCTGCAATCTGCCATAAAGAACCAGGGCTGGTGAGTTTTCCTTGGAGGGAAAAGGGCCGATGTTGCTATTTGGGGTCCTGTGGCCGGGAGTGGCCGGCTGGCTCCTGAAATTCGGTGCTTTTCAGGATGGTTCCCAGACCCAAGCTGGCAGCAGTGGCAACTCGGGCTGGTTTGATAGTGCCAAGGGACTCCTGCAATCTGCCATAAAGAACCAGGGCTGGTGAGTTTTCCTTGGAGGAAAAAGGGCCGATGTATGTTATTTGGGGCCCTGTGGCCGGGAGTGGCCGGCTGGCTCCTGAAATTCGGTGCTTTTCAGGATGGTTCCCAGACCCAAGCTGGCAGCAGTGGCAACTCGGGCTGGTTTGATAGTGCCAAGGGACTCCTGCAATCTGCCATAAAGAACCAGGGCTGGTGAGTTTTCCTTGGAGGGAAAAGGGCCGTTGTATGCTATTTGGGGTCCTGTGGCCGGGAGTGGCCGGCTGGCTCCTGAAATTCGGTGCTTTTCAGGATGGTTCCCAGACCCAAGCTGGCAGCAGTGGCAACTCGGGCTGGTTTGATAGTGCCAAGGGACTCCTGCAATCTGCCATAAAGAACCAGGGCTGGTGAGTTTTCCTTGGAGGGAAAAAGGGCCGATGTTGTTGTTTGGGGTCCTGTGGCCGGGAGTGGCCGGCTGGCTCCTGAAATTCGGTGCTTTTCAGGATGGTTCCCAGACCCAAGCTGGCAGCAGTGGCAACTCGGGCTGGTTTGATAGTGCCAAGGGACTCCTGCAATCTGCCATAAAGAACCAGGGCTGGTGAGTTTTCCTTGGAGGGAAAAAGGCCGTTGTAATTGTTTGGGGTCCTGTGGCCGGGAGTGGCCGGCTGGCTCCTGAAATTCGGTGCTTTTCAGGATGGTTCCCAGACCCAAGCTGGCAGCAGTGGCAACTCGGGCTGGTTTGATAGTGCCAAGGGACTCCTGCAATCTGCCATAAAGAACCAGGGCTGGTGAGTTTTCCTTGGAGGGAAAAGGGCCGATGTATTTATTTGGGGCCCTGTGGCCGGGAGTGGCCGGCTGGCTCCTGAAATTCGGTGCTTTTCAGGATGGTTCCCAGACCCAAGCTGGCAGCAGTGGCAACTCGGGCTGGTTTGATAGTGCCAAGGACTCCTGCAATCTGCCATAAAGAACCAGGGCTGGTGAGTTTTCCTTGGAGGAAAAAGGGCCGATGTATTTATTTGGGGCCCTGTGGCCGGAGTGGCCGGCTGGCTCCTGAAATTCGGTGCTTTTCAGGATGGTTCCCAGACCCAAGCTGGCAGCAGTGGCAACTCGGGCTGGTTTGATAGTGCCAAGGGACTCCTGCAATCTGCCATAAAGAACCAGGGCTGGTGAGTTTTCCTTGGAGGGAAAAGGGCCGATGTATTTATTTGGGGTCCTGTGGCCGGGAGTGGCCGGCTGGCTCCTGAAATTCGGTGCTTTTCAGGATGGTTCCCAGACCCAAGCTGGCAGCAGTGGCAACTCGGGCTGGTTTGATAGTGCCAAGGGACTCCTGCAATCTGCCATAAAGAACCAGGGCTGGTGAGTTTTCCTTGGAGGGAAAAGGGCCGATGTTGCTGTTTGGGGTCCTGTGGCCGGGAGTGGCCGGGCTGGCTCCTGAAATTCGGTGCTTTTCAGGATGGTTCCCAGACCCAAGCTGGCAGCAGTGGCAACTCGGGCTGGTTTGATAGTGCCAAGGGACTCCTGCAATCTGCCATAAAGAACCAGGGCTGGTGAGTTTTCCTTGGAGGGAAAAGGGCCCTTGTATTTATCTGGGGTCCTGTGGCCGGGAGTGGCCGGCTGGCTCCTGAAATTCGGTGCTTTTCAGGATGGTTCCCAGACCCAAGCTGGCAGCAGTGGCAACTCGGGCTGGTTTGATAGTGCCAAGGACTCCTGCAATCTGCCATAAAGAACCAGGGCTGGTGAGTTTTCCTTGGGAGAAAAAGGGCCGTTGTATTTGTTTGGGGTCCTGTGGCGCGGGAGTGGCCGGCTGGCTCCTGAAATTCGGTGCTTTTCAGGATGGTTCCCAGACCCAAGCTGGCAGCAGTGGCAACTCGGGCTGGTTTGATAGTGCCAAGGGACTCCTGCAATCTGCCATAAAGAACCAGGGCTGGTGAGTTTTCCTTGGAGGGAAAAGGGCCCGTTGTATTTGTTTGGGGTCCTGTGGCCGGGAGTGGCCGGCTGGCTCCTGAAATTCGGTGCTTTTCAGGATGGTTCCCAGACCCAAGCTGGCAGCAGTGGCAACTCGGGCTGGTTTGATAGTGCCAAGGACTCCTGCAATCTGCCATAAAGAACCAGGGCTGGTGAGTTTTCCTTGGAGGGAAAAGGGCCGTTGTATGTTATTTGGGGCCCTGTGGCCGGGAGTGGCCGGCTGGCTCCTGAAATTCGGTGCTTTTCAGGATGGTTCCCAGACCCAAGCTGGCAGCAGTGGCAACTCGGGCTGGTTTGATAGTGCCAAAGGACTCCTGCAATCTGCCATAAAGAACCAGGGCTGGTGAGTTTTCCTTGGAGGGAAAAGGGCCGATGTTTGCTGTTTGGGGTCCTGTGGCCGGGAGTGGCCGGCTGGCTCCTGAAATTCGGTGCTTTTCAGGATGGTTCCCAGACCCAAGCTGGCAGCAGTGGCAACTCGGGCTGGTTTGATAGTGCCAAGGGACTCCTGCAATCTGCCATAAAGAACCAGGGCTGGTGAGTTTTCCTTGGAGGGAAAAGGGCCCTTGTATTTATCTGGGGCCCTGTGGCCGGGAGTGGCCGGCTGGCTCCTGAAATTCGGTGCTTTTCAGGATGGTTCCCAGACCCAAGCTGGCAGCAGTGGCAACTCGGGCTGGTTTGATAGTGCCAAGGGACTCCTGCAATCTGCCATAAAGAACCAGGGCTGGTGAGTTTTCCTTGGAGGGAAAAGGGCCGATGTTGTTGTTTGGGGTCCTGTGGCCGGGAGTGGCCGGCTGGCTCCTGAAATTCGGTGCTTTTCAGGATGGTTCCCAGACCCAAGCTGGCAGCAGTGGCAACTCGGGCTGGTTTGATAGTGCCAAGGACTCCTGCAATCTGCCATAAAGAACCAGGGCTGGTGAGTTTTCCTTGGAGGGAAAAGGGCCGTTGTTATGCTGTTTGGGGTCCTGTGGCCGGGAGTGGCCGGCTGGCTCCTGAAATTCGGTGCTTTTCAGGATGGTTCCCAGACCCAAGCTGGCAGCAGTGGCAACTCGGGCTGGTTTGATAGTGCCAAGGGACTCCTGCAATCTGCCATAAAGAACCAGGGCTGGTGAGTTTTCCTTGGAGGGAAAAGGGCCCTTGTATATATTTGGGGTCCTGTGGCCGGGAGTGGCCGGCTGGCTCCTGAAATTCGGTGCTTTTCAGGATGGTTCCCAGACCCAAGCTGGCAGCAGTGGCAACTCGGGCTGGTTTGATAGTGCCAAGGACTCCTGCAATCTGCCATAAAGAACCAGGGCTGGTGAGTTTTCCTTGGAGGGAAAAGGGCCGATGTTGTTTTTTGGGGTCCTGTGGCCGGGAGTGGCCGGCTGGCTCCTGAAATTCGGTGCTTTTCAGGATGGTTCCCAGACCCAAGCTGGCAGCAGTGGCAACTCGGGCTGGTTTGATAGTGCCAAGGGACTCCTGCAATCTGCCATAAAGAACCAGGGCTGGTGAGTTTTCCTTGGAGGGAAAAGGGCCGTTGTTGCTGTTTGGGGCCCTGTGGCCGGGAGTGGCCGGCTGGCTCCTGAAATTCGGTGCTTTTCAGGATGGTTCCCAGACCCAAGCTGGCAGCAGTGGCAACTCGGGCTGGTTTGATAGTGCCAAGGGACTCCTGCAATCTGCCATAAAGAACCAGGGCTGGTGAGTTTTCCTTGGAGGGAAAAGGGCCGATGTTGTTGTTTGGGGTCCTGTGGCCGGGAGTGGCCGGCTGGCTCCTGAAATTCGGGTGACTTTTCAGGATGGTTCCCAGACCCAAGCTGGCAGCAGTGGCAACTCGGGCTGGTTTGATAGTGCCAAGGGACTCCTGCAATCTGCCATAAAGAACCAGGGCTGGTGAGTTTTCCTTGGAGGAAAAGGGGCCGTTGTTTTGTTTGGGGTCCTGTGGCCGGGAGTGGCCGGCTGGCTCCTGAAATTCGGTGCTTTTCAGGATGGTTCCCAGACCCAAGCTGGCACAGTGCATCGTTAAAACAAGCTGGAGCAGTGGCAACTCGGGCTGGTTTGATAGTGCCAAGGGACTCCTGCAATCTGCCATAAAGAACCAGGGCTGGTGAGTTTTCCTTGGAGGAAAAAAGGGCCCGTTGTTTTTGTTTGGGGTCCTGTGGCCGGGAGTGGCCGGCTGGCTCCTGAAATTCGGGCTCTTTCAGGATGGTTCCCAGACCCAAGCTGGCAGCAGTGGCAACTCGGGCTGGTTTGATAGTGCCAAGGACTCCTGCAATCTGCCATAAAGAACCAGGGCTGGTGAGTTTTCCTTGGAGGGAAAAGGGCCGTTGTTGTTATTTGGGGCCCGTTGGCCGGAGTGGCCGGCTGGCTCCTGAAATTCGGTGCTTTTCAGGATGGTTCCCAGACCCAAGCTGGCAGCAGTGGCAACTCGGGCTGGTTTGATAGTGCCAAGGGACTCCTGCAATCTGCCATAAAGAACCAGGGCTGGTGAGTTTTCCTTGGAGGGAAAAGGCCCGATGTTGTTATTTGGGGTCCTGTGGCCGGGAGTGGCCGGCTGGCTCCTGAAATTCGGTGGTTTTCAGGATGGTTCCCAGACCCAAGCTGGCAGCAGTGGCAACTCGGGCTGGTTTGATAGTGCCAAGGGACTCCTGCAATCTGCCATAAAGAACCAGGGCTGGTGAGTTTTGCTTCGGAGGAAAAAGGGCCGTTGTATGTGTCTGGGGCCCTGTGGCCGGGAGTGGCCGGCTGGCTCCTGAAATTCGGTGCTTTTCAGGATGGTTCCCAGACCCAAGCTGGCAGCAGTGGCAACTCGGGCTGGTTTGATAGTGCCAAAGGACTCCTGCAATCTGCCATAAAGAACCGGGGCTGGTGAGTTTTCCTTCAGAGGAAAAGGCCCGTTGTTTATGTTTGGGGCCCTGTGGCCCGGAGTGGCCGGCTGGCTCCTGAAATTCGGTGATTTTCAGGATGGTTCCCAGACCCAAGCTGGCAGCAGTGGCAACTCGGGCTGGTTTGATAGTGCCAAGGGACTCCTGCAATCTGCCATAAAGAACCAGGGCTGGTGAGTTTTCCTTCGGAGGAAAAGGGCCCGTTGTATTTATGTTTGGGGCCCTATGGCCGGAGTGGCCGGCTGGCTCCTGAAAATCGTGGATATTCAGGATGGCTCCCAGACCCAAGCTGGCACCAGTGGCAACTCGGGCTGGTTTGATAGTGCCAAGGGACTCCTACAATCTGCCATCAAGAACCAGGGCTGGTGAGTTTTCCTTCGGAGGGAAAAGGCCCGTTGTTTATGTTTGGGGGCCTGTGGCCGGAGTGGCCGGCTGGCTCCTGAAATTCGGTGATATGCAGGATGGTTCCCAGACCCAAGCTGGCAGCAGTGGCAACTCGGGCTGGTTTGATAGTGCCAACGGAGTCCTACAATCTGCCATCAAGGACCGGGGCTGGTGAGTTTTGCTTCGGAGGAAAAGGCCCGTTGTTTATGTTTGGGGGCCCTTGGCCGGGAGTGGCCGGCTGGCTCCTGAAAATGGTGGTTATGCAGGATGGTTCCCAGACCCAAGCTGGCAGCAGTGGCAACTCGGGCTGGTTTGATAGTGCCAAGGGAGTCCTACAATCTGCCATAAAGAACCAGGGCTGGTGAGTTTTGTTTCAGAGGAAAGGCCCGTTGTTTATGTTTGGGGGCCATAGGCCGGAGTGGCCGGCTGGCTCCTGAAAATGCGCGATACTCAGGATGGTTCCCAGACCCAAGCTGGCAGCAGTGGCAACTCGGGCTGGTTTGATAGTGCCAACGGAGTCCTACAATCTGCCATCAAGAACCGGGGCTGGTGAGTTTTTGCTTCGGAGGGAAAGGGCCGTTGTTTATGTTTTGGGGCCATAGGCCGGGAGTGGCCGGCTGGCTCCTGAAAATCGTGGATACGCTCAGATGCTTCCCAGACCCAAGCTGGCAGCAGTGGCAACTCGGGCTGGTTTGATAGTGCCAACGGAGTCCTACAATCTGCCGTAAAGAACCGGGGCTGGTGACTTTTTGTTTCAGAGGGAAAGGGCGCCCGTTGTTTATGTTTGGGGGCCTGTGGCCGGGAGTGGCCGGCTGGCTCCTGAAAATCGGCGATTCGCAGGATGCCTCCCAGACCCAAGCTGGCAGCAGTGCCAACTCGGGCTGGTTTGATAGTGCCGACGGAGTCCTACAATCTGCCGTCAAGAACCGGGGCTGGTGAGTTTTGTTTCGGAGGGAAAGGCCCGTTGTTTATGTTTGGGGCCTGTGGCCGGAGTGGCCGGCTGGCTCCTGAAAATCGGCGATACGCAGGATGGCTCCCAGACCCAAGCTGGCACCAGTGCCAACTCGGGCTGGTTTGATAGTGCCAACGGAGTCCTACAATCTGCCATCAAGAACCGGGGCTGGTGACTTTTGTTTCAGAGGGAAAGGCCCGTTGTTTTGTTTTGGGGGCCATAGGCCGGGGGTGGCCGGCTGGCTCCTGAAAATCCGCGATACGCAGGATGCCTCCCAGACCCAAGCTGGCACCAGTGCCAACTCGGGCTGGTTTGATAGTGCCAACGGAGTCCTACAATCTGCCATCAAGGACCGGGGCTGGTGACTTTTGTTTCAGAGGGAAAGGGCCGTTGTTTATGTTTGGGGGCCTTAGGCCCGGAGTGGCCGGCTGGCTCCTGAAAATCGCGGATACGCAGGATGCCTCCCAGACCCAAGCTGGCACCAGTGGCAACTCGGGCTGGTTTGATAGTGCCAACGGAGTCCTACAATCTGCCATCAAGAACCGGGGCTGGTGATTTTGTTTCAGAGGGAAAGGCCCGTTGTTTTATGTTTGGGGCCATAGGCCCGGAGTGGCCGGCTGGCTCCTGAAAATCCGGCGATACGCAGGATGCCTCCCAGACCCAAGCTGGCACCAGTGCCAACTCGGGCTGGTTTGATAGTGCCAACGGAGTCCTACAATCTGCCATCAAGGACCGGGGCTGGTGACTTTTGTTTCGGAGGGAAAGGCCCGTTGTTTATGTTTGGGGGCCATAGGCCCGGAGTGGCCGGCTGGCTCCTGAAAATCCGGCGATACGCAGGATGCCTCCCAGACCCAAGCTGGCACCAGTGCCAACTCGGGCTGGTTTGATAGTGCCAACGGAGTCCTACAATCTGCCATCAAGAACCGGGGCTGGTGACTTTTGTTTCAGAGGGAAAGGCCCGTTGTTTATGTTTGGGGGCCATAGGCCCGGAGTGCCGGCTGGCTCCTGAAAATCGCGGATACGCAGGATGCCTCCCAGACCCAAGCTGGCACCAGTGCCAACTCGGGCTGGTTTGATAGTGCCAACGGAGTCCTACAATCTGCCGTCAAGGACCGGGGCTGGTGACTTTTGTTTCAGAGGGAAAGGCCCGTTGTTTATGTTTGGGGGCCATAGGCCCGGAGTGGCCGGCTGGCTCCTGAAAATCCGCGATACGCAGGATGCCTCCCAGACCCAAGCTGGCACCAGTGCCAACTCGGGCTGGTTTGATAGTGCCAACGGAGTCCTACAATCTGCCGTCAGGAACCGGGGCTGGTGACTTTTGTTTCGGAGGGAAAGGGCCGTTGTTTATGTTTTGGGGCCATAGGCCCGGAGTGGCCGGCTGGCTCCTGAAAATCGCGGATACGCCAGGATGCCTCCCAGACCCAAGCTGGCACCAGTGCCAACTCGGGCTGGTTTGATAGTGCCAACGGAGTCCTACAATCTGCCGTCAAGGACCGGGGCTGGTGACTTTTGTTTCAGAGGGAAAGGCCCGTTGTTTATGTTTGGGGGCCATAGGCCCGAGTGGCCGGCTGGCTCCTGAAAATCCGCGATACGCAGGATGCCTCCCAGACCCAAGCTGGCACCAGTGCCAACTCGGGCTGGTTTGATAGTGCCGACGGAGTGCTACAATCTGCCGTCAAGGACCGGGGCTGGTGACTTTTGTTTCAGAGGGAAAGGCCCGTTGTTTATGTTTGGGGGCCATAGGCCCGGAGTGGCCGGCTGGCTCCTGAAAATCCGCGATACGCAGGATGCCTCCCAGACCCAAGCTGGCACCAGTGCCAACTCGGGCTGGTTTGATAGTGCCAACGGAGTCCCACAATCTGCCATCAAGGACCGGGGCTGGTGAGTTTTGTTTCAGAGGGAAAGGCCCGTTGTTTATGTTTGGGGGCCATAGGCCCGGAGTGCGCGCTGGCTCCTGAAAATCCGCGATACGCAGGATGCCTCCCAGACCCAAGCTGGCACCAGTGCCAACTCGGGCTGGTTTGATAGTGCCAACGGAGTCCCACAATCTGCCATCAAGGACCGGGGCTGGTGACTTTTGTTTCAGAGGGAAAGGGCCCGTTGTTTATGTTTGGGGCCATAGGCCCGGAGTGGCCGGCTGGCTCCTGAAAATGGGGATACGCGGATGCCTCCCAGACCCAAGCTGGCACCAGTGCCAACTCGGGCTGGTTTGATAGTGCCAACGGAGTCCCACAATCTGCCATCAAGGACCGGGGCTGGTGACTTTTGTTTCAGAGGGAAAGGCCCGTTGTTTATGTTTGGGGGCCATAGGCCCGGATTGGCCGGCTGGCTCCTGAAAATCCGCGATACGCAGGATGCCTCCCAGACCCAAGCTGGCACCAGTGCCAACTCGGGCTGGTTTGATAGTGCCAACGGAGTCCTACAATCTGCCGTCAGGAACCGGGGCTGGTGAGTTTTGTTTCAGAGGGAAAGGCCCGTTGTTTATGTTTGGGGGCCATAGGCCCGGAGTGGCCGGCTGGCTCCTGAAAATCCGCGATACGCAGGATGCCTCCCAGACCCAAGCTGGCACCAGTGCCAACTCGGGCTGGTTTGATAGTGCCGACGGAGTGCTACAATCTGCCGTCAAGGACCGGGGCTGGTGACTTTTGTTTCAGAGGGAAAGGCCCGTTGTTTATGTTTGGGGCCATAGGCCCGGAGTGGCCGGCTGGCTCCTGAAAATCCGCGATACGCAGGATGCCTCCCAGACCCAAGCTGGCACCAGTGCCAACTCGGGCTGGTTTGATAGTGCCAACGGAGTCCCACAATCTGCCATCAAGGACCGGGGCTGGTGACTTTTGTTTCAGAGGGAAAGGCCCGTTGTTTATGTTTGGGGGCCATAGGCCCGGAGTGGCCGGCTGGCTCCTGAAAATCCGCGATACGCAGGATGCCTCCCAGACCCAAGCTGGCACCAGTGCCAACTCGGGCTGGTTTGATAGTGCCAACGGAGTCCCACAATCTGCCGTCAAGAACCGGGGCTGGTGACTTTTGTTTCAGAGGGAAAGGCCCGTTGTTTATGTTTGTGGGCCATAGGCCCGGAGTGGCCGGCTGGCTCCTGAAAATCCGCGATACGCAGGATGCCTCCCAGACCCAAGCTGGCACCAGTGCCAACTCGGGCTGGTTTGATAGTGCCGACGGAGTGCTACAATCTGCCGTCAAGGACCGGGGCTGGTGACTTTTGTTTCAGAGGGAAAGGCCCGTTGTTTATGTTTGGGGGCCATAGGCCCGAGTGGCCGGCTGGCTCCTGAAAATCCGCGATACGCAGGATGCCTCCCAGACCCAAGCTGGCACCAGTGCCAACTCGGGCTGGTTTGATAGTGCCAACGGAGTCCCACAATCTGCCATCAAGGACCGGGGCTGGTGACTTTTGTTTCAGAGGGAAAGGGCCGTTGTTTATGTTTGGGGGCCATAGGCCCGGAGTGGCCGGCTAGCTCCTGAAAATCATGGATACGCCGGATGCCTCCCAGACCCAAGCTGGCACCAGTGCCAACTCGGGCTGGTTTGATAGTGCCAACGGAGTGCTACAATCTGCCGTCAAGGACCGGGGCTGGTGACTTTTGTTTCAGAGGGAAAGGCCCGTTGTTTATGTTTGGGGGCCTGTGGCCCGGAGTGGCCGGCTGGCTCCTGAAAATCCGCGATACGCAGGATGCCTCCCAGACCCAAGCTGGCACCAGTGCCAACTCGGGCTGGTTTGATAGTGCCGACGGAGTGCTACAATCTGCCGTCAAGGACCGGGGCTGGTGACTTTTGTTTCAGAGGGAAAGGCCCGTTGTTTATGTTTGGGGGCCATAGGCCCGGAGTGGCCGGCTGGCTCCTGAAAATCCGCGATACGCAGGATGCCTCCCAGACCCAAGCTGGCACCAGTGCCAACTCGGGCTGGTTTGATAGTGCCAACGGAGTCCCACAATCTGCCATCAAGGACCGGGGCTGGTGACTTTTGTTTCGGAGGCAAAGGGCCGGTGTTTATGTTTGGGGGCCATAGGCCCGGAGTGTCCGGCTAGTTCCTGAAAATCCTGGATACGCCGGATGCCTACCAGACCCAAGCTGGCACCAGTGCCAACTCGGGCTGGTTTGATAGTGCCAACGGAGTCCCACAATCTGCCATCAAGGACCGGGGCTGGTGACTTTTGTTTCAGAGGGAAAGGCCCGTTGTTTATGTTTGGGGGCCATAGGCCCGGAGTGGCCGGCTGGCTCCTGAAAATCCGCGATATGCAGGATGCCTCCCAGACCCAAGCTGGCACCAGTGCCAACTCGGGCTGGTTTGATAGTGCCAACGGAGTCCCACAATCTGCCGCCAAGAACCGGGGCTGGTGACTTTTGTTTCAGAGGGAAAGGCCCGTTGTTTATGTTTGGGTGCCATAGGTCCGGAGTGGCCGGCTGGCTCCTGAAAATCCGCGATACGCAGGATGCCTCCCAGACCCAAGCTGGCACCAGTGCCACCTCAGGCTGGTTTGATAGTGCCGACGGAGTGCTACAATGTGCCGTCAAGGACCGGGGCTGGTGACTTTTGTTTCAGAGGGAAAGGCCTGTTGTTTATGTTTGGGGGCCATATAGGGCCGGGCCCGGCTGGCTCCTGAAAATCCGCGATACGCAGGATGCCTCCCAGACCCAAGCTGGCACCAGTGCCAACTCGGGCTGGTTTGATAGTGCCAACGGAGTCCCACAATCTCCCATCAAGAACCGGGGATGGTGACTTTTGTTTCGGAGGCAAAGGGCCGGTGTCTATGTTTTGGGGCCATAGGCCTGGAGTGGCCGGTTAGCTCCTGAAAATCATGGATACGCCAGATGCCTCCCAGACCCAAGCTGGCACCAGTGCCAACTCGGGCTGGTTTGATAGTGCCAACGGAGTGCTACAATCTGCCATCAAGGACCGGGGCTGGTGACTTTTGTTTCGGAGGGAAAGGCGCGTTGTTTATGTTTGGGGGCCATAGGCCCGGAGTGGCCGGCTGGCTCCTGAAAATCCGCCGATACGCAGGATGCCTCCCAGACCCAAGCTGGCACCAGTGCCAACTCGGGCTGGTTTGATAGTGCCAACGGAGTCCCACAATCTGCCATCAAGGACCGGGGCTGGTGACTTTTGTTTCAGAGGGAAAGGCCCGTTGTTTATGTTTTGGAGGCCATAGGCCCGGAGTGGCCGGCTGGCTCCTGAAAATCCGCGATACGCAGGATGCCTCCCAGACCCAAGCTGGCACCAGTGCCAACTCGGGCTGGTTTGATAGTGCCAACGGAGTCCCACAATCTGCCGTCAAGGACCGGGGCTGTTGACTTTTGTTTCAGAGGGAAAGGCCCGTTGTTTATGTTTGGGGGCCATAGGCCCGGAGTGGCCGGCTGGCTCCTGAAAATCCGCGATACGCACGGATGCCTCCCAGACCCAAGCTGGCACCAGTGCCAACTTCGGGCTGGTTTGATAGTGCCGACGGAGTGCTACAATCTGCCGTCAAGGACCGGGGCTGGTGACTTTTGTTTCAGAGGGAAAGGCCCGTTGTTTATGTTTGGGGGCCATAGGCCCGGAGTGGCCGGCTGGCTCCTGAAAATCCGCGATACGCAGGATGCCTCCCAGACCCAAGCTGGCACCAGTGCCAACTCGGGCTGGTTTGATAGTGCCAACGGAGTCCCACAATCTGCCATCAAGGACCGGGGCTGGTGACTTTTGTTTCAGAGGGAAAGGCCCGTTGTTTATGTTTGGGGGCCATAGGCCCGGAGTGGCCGGCTGGCTCCTGAAAATCCGCGATACGCAGGATGCCTCCCAGACCCAAGCTGGCACCAGTGCCAACTCGGGCTGGTTTGATAGTGCCAACGGAGTCCCACAATCTGCCGCCAAGAACCGGGGCTGGTGACTTTTTGTTTCAGAGGGAAAGGCCCGTTGTTTATGTTTGGGGGCCATAGGCCCGGAGTGGCCGGCTGGCTCCTGAAAATCCGCGATACGCAGGATGCCTCCCAGACCCAAGCTGGCACCAGTGCCAACTCGGGCTGGTTTGATAGTGCCGACGGAGTGCTACAATCTGCCGTCAAGGACCGGGGCTGGTGACTTTTGTTTCAGAGGGAAAGGCCCGTTGTTTATGTTTGGGGGCCATAGGCCCGAGTGGCCGGCTGGCTCCTGAAAATCCGCGATACGCAGGATGCCTCCCAGACCCAAGCTGGCACCAGTGCCAACTCGGGCTGGTTTGATAGTGCCAACGGAGTCCCACAATCTGCCATCAAGGACCGGGGATGGTGACTTTTGTTTCGAGGGAAAGGGCCGTTGTTTATGTTTGGGGGCCATAGGCCCGGAGTGGCCGGCTAGCTCCTGAAAATCCGCGATACGCCGGATGCCTCCCAGACCCAAGCTGGCACCAGTGCCAACTCGGGCTGGTTTGATAGTGCCAACGGAGTCCCACAATCTGCCGTCAAGAACCGGGGCTGGTGACTTTTGTTTCAGAGGGAAAGGCCCGTTGTTTATGTTTGGGGGCCATAGGCCCGGAGTGGCCGGCTGGCTCCTGAAAATCCGCGATACGCAGGATGCCTCCCAGACCCAAGCTGGCACCAGTGCCAACTCGGGCTGGTTTGATAGTGCCGACGGAGTGCTACAATCTGCCGTCAAGGACCGGGGCTGGTGACTTTTGTTTCAGAGGGAAAGGCCCGTTGTTTATGTTTGGGGGCCATTGGCCCGGATGGCCGGCTGGCTCCTGAAAATCCGCCGATCGTCGCAGGATGCCTCCCAGACCCAAGCTGGCACCAGTGCCAACTCGGGCTGGTTTGATAGTGCCAACGGAGTCCCACAATCTGCCATCAAGGACCGGGGCTGGTGACTTTTGTTTCAGAGGGAAAGGCCCGTTGTTTATGTTTGGGGCCATAGGCCCGGAGTGGCCGGCTGGCTCCTGAAAATCCGGATACGCAGGATGCCTCCCAGACCCAAGCTGGCACCAGTGCCAACTCGGGCTGGTTTGATAGTGCCAACGGAGTCCCACAATCTGCCATCAAGGACCGGGGCTGGTGACTTTTGTTTCAGAGGAAAGGCCCGTTGTTTATGTTTGGGGGCCATAGGCCCGGAGGCCCGGCTGGCTCCTGAAAATCCGCGTTACGCAGGATGCCTCCCAGACCCAAGCTGGCACCAGTGCCAACTCGGGCTGGTTTGATAGTGCCAACGGAGTCCCACAATCTGCCATCAAGGACCGGGGCTGGTGACTTTTGTTTCAGAGGGAAAGGCCCGTTGTTTATGTTTGGGGGCCATAGGCCCGAGTGGCCGGCTGGCTCCTGAAAATCCGCGATACGCAGGATGCCTCCCAGACCCAAGCTGGCACCAGTGCCAACTCGGGCTGGTTTGATAGTGCCAACGGAGTGCCACAATCTGCCATCAAGGACCGGGGCTGGTGACTTTTTGTTTCAGAGGGAAAGGCCCGTTGTTTATGTTTGGGGGCCATAGGCCCGAGTGGCCGGCTGGCTCCTGAAAATCCGCGATACGCAGGATGCCTCCCAGACCCAAGCTGGCACCAGTGCCAACTCGGGCTGGTTTGATAGTGCCAACGGAGTCCCACAATCTGCCATCAAGGACCGGGGCTGGTGACTTTTGTTTCAGAGGGAAAGGCCCGTTGTTTATGTTTGGGGCCATTGGCCGGAGTGGCCGGCTGGCTCCTGAAAATCCGCGATACACAGGATGCCTCCCAGACCCAAGCTGGCACCAGTGCCAACTCGGGCTGGTTTGATAGTGCCAACGGAGTGCTACAATCTGCCATCAAGGACCGGGGCTGGTGACTTTTGTTTCAGAGGGAAAGGCCCGTTGTTTATGTTTGGGGGCCATAGGCCCGGAGTGGCCGGCTGGCTCCTGAAAATCCGCGATACGCAGGATGCCTCCCAGACCCAAGCTGGCACCAGTGCCAACTCGGGCTGGTTTGATAGTGCCAACGGAGTCCCACAATCTGCCGCCAGGACCGGGGCTGGTGACTTTTGTTTCAGAGGGAAAGGCCCGTTGTTTATGTTTGGGGGCCATAGGCCCGGAGTGGCCGGCTGGCTCCTGAAAATCCGCGATACGCAGGATGCCTCCCAGACCCAAGCTGGCACCAGTGCCAACTCGGGCTGGTTTGATAGTGCCGACGGAGTGCTACAATCTGCCGTCAAGGACCGGGGCTGGTGACTTTTGTTTCAGAGGGAAAGGCCCGTTGTTTATGTTTGGGGGCCATAGGCCCGGAGTGGCCGGCTGGCTCCTGAAAATCCGCGATACGCAGGATGCCTCCCAGACCCAAGCTGGCACCAGTGCCAACTCGGGCTGGTTTGATAGTGCCAACGGAGTCCCACAATCTGCCATCAAGGACCGGGGCTGGTGACTTTTTGTTTCAGAGGGAAAGGGCCGTTGTTTATGTTTGGGGCCATAGGCCCGGAGTGGCCGGCTGGCTCCTGAAAATCGGGCGATACGCCGGATGCCTCCCAGACCCAAGCTGGCACCAGTGCCAACTCGGGCTGGTTTGATAGTGCCAACGGAGTCCCACAATCTGCCGTCAAGGACCGGGGCTGGTGACTTTTGTTTCAGAGGGAAAGGCCCGTTGTTTATGTTTGGGGGCCATAGGCCCGGAGTGGCGCGGCTGGCTCCTGAAAATCCGCGATACGCAGGATGCCTCCCAGACCCAAGCTGGCACCAGTGCCAACTCGGGCTGGTTTGATAGTGCCGACGGAGTCCCACAATCTGCCGTCAAGGACCGGGGCTGGTGACTTTTGTTTCAGAGGGAAAGGCCCGTTGTTTATGTTTGGGGGCCATAGGCCCGGAGTGGCCGGCTGGCTCCTGAAAATCCGCGATACGCAGGATGCCTCCCAGACCCAAGCTGGCACCAGTGCCAACTCGGGCTGGTTTGATAGTGCCAACGGAGTCCCACAATCTGCCATCAAGGACCGGGGCTGGTGACTTTTGTTTCAGAGGGAAAGGCCCGTTGTTTATGTTTGGGGGCCATAGGCCCGGAGTGGCCGGCTGGCTCCTGAAAATCCGCGATACGCAGGATGCCTCCCAGACCCAAGCTGGCACCAGTGCCAACTCGGGCTGGTTTGATAGTGCCAACGGAGTCCCACAATCTGCCGTCAAGGACCGGGGCTGGTGACTTTTGTTTCAGAGGGAAAGGCCCGTTGTTTATGTTTGGGGGCCATTGGCCCGAGTGGTGCCGGCTGGCTCCTGAAAATCCGCGATACGCAGGATGCCTCCCAGACCCAAGCTGGCACCAGTGCCAACTCGGGCTGGTTTGATAGTGCCAACGGAGTCCCACAATCTGCCGTCAAGGACCGGGGCTGGTGACTTTTGTTTCAGAGGGAAAGGCCCGTTGTTTATGTTTGGGGGCCATAGGCCCGGAGTGGCCGGCTGGCTCCTGAAAATCCGCGATACGCAGGATGCCTCCCAGACCCAAGCTGGCACCAGTGCCAACTCGGGCTGGTTTGATAGTGCCAACGGAGTCCCACAATCTGCCATCAAGGACCGGGGCTGGTGACTTTTGTTTCAGAGGGAAAGGCCCGTTGTTTATGTTTGGGGGCCATAGTCCGGCCGGGGCGGCTGGCTCCTGAAAATCCGCGATACGCAGGATGCCTCCCAGACCCAAGCTGGCACCAGTGCCAACTCGGGCTGGTTTGATAGTGCCAACGGAGTCCCACAATCTGCCATCAAGGACCGGGGCTGGTGACTTTTTGTTTCAGAGGGAAAGGCCCGTTGTTTATGTTTTGGGGCCATAGGCCCGAGTGGCCGGCTGGCTCCTGAAAATCCGCGATACGCCAGGATGCCTCCCAGACCCAAGCTGGCACCAGTGCCAACTCGGGCTGGTTTGATAGTGCCAACGGAGTCCCACAATCTGCCGTCAAGGACCGGGGCTGGTGACTTTTGTTTCAGAGGGAAAGGCCCGTTGTTTATGTTTGGGGGCCATAGGCCCGGAGTGGCCGGCTGGCTCCTGAAAATCCGCGATACGCAGGATGCCTCCCAGACCCAAGCTGGCACCAGTGCCAACTCGGGCTGGTTTGATAGTGCCAACGGAGTCCCACAATCTGCCATCAAGGACCGGGGCTGGTGACTTTTGTTTCAGAGGGAAAGGCCCGTTGTTTATGTTTGGGGGCCATAGGCCCGGAGTGGCCGGCTGGCTCCTGAAAATCCGCGATACGCAGGATGCCTCCCAGACCCAAGCTGGCACCAGTGCCAACTCGGGCTGGTTTGATAGTGCCAACGGAGTCCCACAATCTGCCATCAAGGACCGGGGCTGGTGACTTTTGTTTCAGAGGGAAAGGCCCGTTGTTTATGTTTGGGGCCATAGGCCCGGAGTGGCCGGCTGGCTCCTGAAAATCCGCGATACGCAGGATGCCTCCCAGACCCAAGCTGGCACCAGTGCCAACTCGGGCTGGTTTGATAGTGCCAACGGAGTCCCACAATCTGCCATCAAGGACCGGGGCTGGTGACTTTTGTTTCAGAGGGAAAGGCCCGTTGTTTATGTTTGGGGGCCATAGGCCCGGGGTGGCCGGCTGGCTCCTGAAAATCCTGCGATACGCAGGATGCCTCCCAGACCCAAGCTGGCACCAGTGCCAACTCGGGCTGGTTTGATAGTGCCAACGGAGTCCCACAATCTGCCATCAAGGACCGGGGCTGGTGACTTTTGTTTCAGAGGGAAAGGCCCGTTGTTTATGTTTGGGGGCCATAGGCCCGGGTGGCCGGCTGGCTCCTGAAAATCCGCGATACGCAGGATGCCTCCCAGACCCAAGCTGGCACCAGTGCCAACTCGGGCTGGTTTGATAGTGCCAACGGAGTCCCACAATCTGCCGTCAAGGACCGGGGCTGGTGACTTTTTGTTTCAGAGGGAAAGGCCCGTTGTTTATGTTTGGGGGCCATAGGCCCGGGTGGCCGGCTGGCTCCTGAAAATCCGCGATACGCAGGATGCCTCCCAGACCCAAGCTGGCACCAGTGCCAACTCGGGCTGGTTTGATAGTGCCAACGGAGTCCCACAATCTGCCGTCAAGGACCGGGGCTGGTGACTTTTTGTTTCAGAGGGAAAGGCCCGTTGTTTATGTTTGGGGGCCATAGGCCGGAGTGGCCGGCTGGCTCCTGAAAATCCGCGATACGCAGGATGCCTCCCAGACCCAAGCTGGCACCAGTGCCAACTCGGGCTGGTTTGATAGTGCCAACGGAGTCCCACAATCTGCCATCAAGGACCGGGGCTGGTGACTTTTTGTTTCAGAGGAAAGGCCCGTTGTTTATGTTTGGGGGCCATAGGCCCGGAGTGGCCGGCTGGCTCCTGAAAATCCGCCGATACGCGGATGCCTCCCAGACCCAAGCTGGCACCAGTGCCAACTCGGGCTGGTTTGATAGTGCCAACGGAGTCCCACAATCTGCCGTCAAGGACCGGGGCTGGTGACTTTTGTTTCAGAGGGAAAGGCCCGTTGTTTATGTTTGGGGGCCATAGGCCCGGAGTGGCCGGCTGGCTCCTGAAAATCCGCGATACGCAGGATGCCTCCCAGACCCAAGCTGGCACCAGTGCCAACTCGGGCTGGTTTGATAGTGCCAACGGAGTGCTACAATCTGCCGTCAAGGACCGGGGCTGGTGACTTTTGTTTCAGAGGGAAAGGCCCGTTGTTTATGTTTGGGGGCCTGTGGCCCGGAGTGGCCGGCTGGCTCCTGAAAATCCGCGATACGCAGGATGCCTCCCAGACCCAAGCTGGCACCAGTGCCAACTCGGGCTGGTTTGATAGTGCCAACGGAGTCCCACAATCTGCCATCAAGGACCGGGGCTGGTGACTTTTGTTTCAGAGGGAAAGGCCCGTTGTTTATGTTTGGGGGCCATAGGCCCGGAGTGGCCGGCTGGCTCCTGAAAATCCGCGATACGCAGGATGCCTCCCAGACCCAAGCTGGCACCAGTGCCAACTCGGGCTGGTTTGATAGTGCCAACGGAGTCCCACAATCTGCCATCAAGGACCGGGGCTGGTGACTTTTGTTTCAGAGGGAAAGGCCCGTTGTTTATGTTTGGGGGCCATAGGCCCGGAGTGGCCGGCTGGCTCCTGAAAATCCGCGATACGCAGGATGCCTCCCAGACCCAAGCTGGCACCAGTGCCAACTCGGGCTGGTTTGATAGTGCCAACGGAGTCCCACAATCTGCCATCAAGGACCGGGGCTGGTGACTTTTGTTTCAGAGGAAAGGCCCGTTGTTTATGTTTGGGGGCCATAGGCCCGGAGTGGCCGGCTGGCTCCTGAAAATCCGCGATACGCAGGATGCCTCCCAGACCCAAGCTGGCACCAGTGCCAACTCAGGCTGGTTTGATAGTGCCGACGGAGTGCTACAATCTGCCGTCAAGGACCGGGGCTGGTGACTTTTGTTTCAGGGGAAAGGCCCGTTGTTTATGTTTGGGGCCATAGGCCCGGAGTGGCCGGCTGGCTCCTGAAAATCGCGATACGCAGGATGCCTCCCAGACCCAAGCTGGCACCAGTGCCAACTCGGGCTGGTTTGATAGTGCCAACGGAGTCCCACAATCTGCCATCAAGGACCGGGGCTGGTGACTTTTGTTTCAGAGGGAAAGGCCCGTTGTTTATGTTTGGGGGCCATAGGCCCGGAGTGGCCGGCTGGCTCCTGAAAATCCGCGATACGCAGGATGCCTCCCAGACCCAAGCTGGCACCAGTGCCCACTCGGGCTGGTTTGATAGTGCCAACGGAGTCCCACAATCTGCCATCAAGGACCGGGGCTGGTGACTTTTGTTTCAGAGGGAAAGGCCTGTTGTTTATGTTTGGGGGCCATAGGCCCGGAGTGGCCGGCTGGCTCCTGAAAATCCGCGATACGCAGGATGCCTCCCAGACCCAAGCTGGCACCAGTGCCAACTCGGGCTGGTTTGATAGTGCCGACGGAGTGCCACAATCTGCCATCAAGGACCGGGGCTGGTGACTTTTGTTTCAGAGGCAAAGGGCCCGTTGTTTATGTTTGGGGGCCATATGCCCGGAGTGGCCGGCTGGCTCCTGAAAATCCGGTACCGCAGGATGCCTCCCAGACCCAAGCTGGCACCAGTGCCAACTCGGGCTGGTTTGATAGTGCCAACGGAGTCCCACAATCTGCCATCAAGGACCGGGGCTGGTGACTTTTGTTTCAGAGGGAAAGGCCCGTTGTTTATGTTTGGGGGCCATAGGCCCGGGTGGCCGGCTGGCTCCTGAAAATCCGCGATACGCAGGATGCCTCCCAGACCCAAGCTGGCACCAGTGCCAACTCGGGCTGGTTTGATAGTGCCAACGGAGTCCCACAATCTGCCATCAAGGACCGGGGATGGTGACTTTTTGTTTCGGAGGGAAAGGGCCGTTGTTTATATTTTGGGGCCATAGGCCTGGAGTGGCCGGCTAGCTCCTGAAAATCATGGATACGCCGGATGCCTCCCAGACCCAAGCTGGCACCAGTGCCAACTCGGGCTGGTTTGATAGTGCCAACGGAGTCCCACAATCTGCCGTCAAGGACCGGGGCTGGTGACTTTTTGTTTCAGAGGGAAAGGCCCGTTGTTTATGTTTGGGGGCCATAGGCCCGGAGTGGCCGGCTGGCTCCTGAAAATGCGCGATACGCAGGATGCCTCCCAGACCCAAGCTGGCACCAGTGCCAACTCAGGCTGGTTTGATAGTGCCGACGGAGTCCTACAATCTGCCGTCAAGGACCGGGGCTGGTGACTTTTGTTTCAGAGGGAAAGGCCCGTTGTTTATGTTTGGGGCCATAGGCCCGGAGTGGCCGGCTGGCTCCTGAAAATCCGCGATACGCAGGATGCCTCCCAGACCCAAGCTGGCACCAGTGCCAACTCGGGCTGGTTTGATAGTGCCAACGGAGTCCTACAATCTGCCGCAAGAACCGGGGCTGGTGACTTTTGTTTCAGAGGGAAAGGCCCGTTGTTTAATGTTTGGGGGCCATAGGCCCGGAGTGGCCGGCTGGCTCCTGAAAATCCGCGATACGCAGGATGCCTCCCAGACCCAAGCTGGCACCAGTGCCAACTCGGGCTGGTTTGATAGTGCCAACGGAGTCCCACAATCTGCCATCAAGGACCGGGGCTGGTGACTTTTGTTTCAGAGGGAAAGGCCCGTTGTTTATGTTTGGGGGCCATAGGCCCGGAGTGGCCGGCTGGCTCCTGAAAATCCGGATACGCAGGATGCCTCCCAGACCCAAGCTGGCACCAGTGCCAACTCGGGCTGGTTTGATAGTGCCAACGGAGTCCCACAATCTGCCATCAAGGACCGGGGCTGGTGACTTTTGTTTCAGAGGGAAAGGCCCGTTGTTTATGTTTGGGGGCCATAGGCCCGGAGTGGCCGGCTGGCTCCTGAAAATCCGCGATACGCAGGATGCCTCCCAGACCCAAGCTGGCACCAGTGCCAACTCGGGCTGGTTTGATAGTGCCAACGGAGTCCCACAATCTGCCATCAAGGACCGGGGCTGGTGACTTTTGTTTCAGAGGGAAAGGCCCGTTGTTTATGTTTGGGGGCCTGTGGCCCGGAGTGGCCGGCTGGCTCCTGAAAATCCGCGATACGCAGGATGCCTCCCAGACCCAAGCTGGCACCAGTGCCAACTCGGGCTGGTTTGATAGTGCCAACGGAGTCCTACAATCTGCCATCAAGGACCGGGGATGGTGACTTTTGTTTCGGAGGCAAAGGGCCGTTGTTTATGTTTGGGGGCCATAGGCCCGAGTGGCCGGCTGGCTCCTGAAAATCCGGATACGCAGGATGCCTCCCAGACCCAAGCTGGCACCAGTGCCAACTCGGGCTGGTTTGATAGTGCCAACGGAGTCCCACAATCTGCCATCAAGGACCGGGGCTGGTGACTTTTTGTTTCAGAGGAAAGGCCCGTTGTTTATGTTTGGGGGCCATAGGCCCGGTGGCCGGCTGGCTCCTGAAAATCCGTGATACGCGGATGCCTCCCAGACCCAAGCTGGCACCAGTGCCAACTCGGGCTGGTTTGATAGTGCCAACGGAGTCCCACAATCTGCCGTCAAGAACCGGGGCTGGTGACTTTTGTTTCAGAGGGAAAGGCCCGTTGTTTATGTTTTGGGGCCATAGGCCTGGAGTGCCCGCTGGCTCCTGAAAATCACGGATACGCAGGATGCCTCCCAGACCCAAGCTGGCACCAGTGCCAACTCGGGCTGGTTTGATAGTGCCAACGGAGTCCCACAATCTGCCGTCAAGTACCGGGGCTTTTGAGTTTTGTTTCAGAGGGAAAGGCCCGTTGTTTATGTTTGGGGGCCATAGGCCCGGAGTTGCCGGCTGGCTCCTGAAAATCCGCGTTACGCAGGATGCCTCCCAGACCCAAGCTGGCACCAGTGCCAAATCAGGCTGGTTTGATAGTGCCAACGGAGTGCTACAATCTGCCGTCATGGACCGGGGCTGGTGACTTTTTGTTTCAGAGGGAAAGGCCCGTTGTTTATGTTTGGGGGCCATAGGCCCGGGTGGCCGGCTGGCTCCTGAAAATCCGCGATACGCAGGATGCCTCCCAGACCCAAGCTGGCACCAGTGCCAACTCGGGCTGGTTTGATAGTGCCAACGGAGTCCCACAATCTGCCATCAAGGACCGGGGCTGGTGACTTTTTGTTTCAGAGGGAAAGGCCCGTTGTTTATGTTTGGGGGCCATAGGCCGGAGTGGCCGGCTTATTCCTGAAAATGCGCAATACGCATAGGATGCCTCCCAGACCCAAGCTGGCACCAGTGCCAACTCGGGCTGGTTTGATAGTGCCAACGGAGTCCCACAATCTGCCATCAAGGACCGGGGATGGTGACTTTTGTTTCGGAGGCAAAGGGCCCGTGTCTATGTTTGGGGGCCATAGGCCCGGAGTGGCCGGCTAGCTCCTGAAAATCCTGGATACGCCGGATGCCTCCCAGACCCAAGCTGGCACCAGTGCCAACTCGGGCTGGTTTGATAGTGCCAACGGAGTCCCACAATCTGCCGTCAAGAACCGGGGCTGGTGACTTTTTGTTTCAGAGGGAAAGGCCCGTTGTTTATGTTTGGGGGGGCCATAGGCCCGGATTGGCCGGCTGGCTCCTGAAAATCCGCGATACGCCAGGATGCCTCCCAGACCCAAGCTGGCACCAGTGCCAACTCAGGCTGGTTTTGATAGTGCCAACGGAGTGCCACAATCTGCCGCCAAGGACCGGGGCTGGTGACTTTTGTTTCAGAGA
>NW_022148266.1:0-30901 GCF_901933205.1 Camarhynchus parvulus
CCCCTAATCATAAACAATGCCACTTTCCCTGGGAAACAAAACTCACCAGCCCCTGGTCCTGATGGCAGATTGTAGGACTCCGTTGGCACTATCAAACCAGCCTGAGTTGGCACTGGTGCCCGCTTGGGTCTGGGAGGCATCCCGCGTGATGTGGATTTTCAGAGCCAGCCAGCCACTCCTGTCCACAGAGCCCCAAATATAAACAACGGCACTTTCCCTCAGAAACAAAAAGTCACCTGCCCTGGTTCCTGATGGCAGATTGTAGGACTCCGTTGGCACTATCAAACCAGCCCGAAGTTGGCACTGGTGCCAGCAGCCCTGTGGGTCATCGGGCGTTTGGCCCATTTTCAGGAGCCAGCCCGGCCACTCTGGGCCACAGGCCCACAAACATAAACATCGACCCTTTCCTGGGAAGGAAAAACTCTTCAGCCCCGGTTCCTGATGGCAGATTGTAGGACTCCGGTGGCAGTATCAAACCAGCCTGAGTTGGCACTGGTGCCAGCTTGGGTCTAGGAGGCATCCTGATGCGAGCGGATTTTTCAGGAGCCAGCCCGGCTACTCGGCCACAGGCACCCAAATATAAACAACGGCACTTTCCCTGGGAAACAAAAGTCACCTGCCCTGGTTCCTGATGGCCGATTGGAGGTCTCCGTTGGCACTATTAAACCAGCCTGAGTTGGCACTGGTGCCAGCTTGGGTCTGGGAATCATTCCTGTATCGCTGGATTTTTCAGGAGCCAGCCCGGCCACTCCGGGCCACAGACCCCCAAACATAAACAACGGCCATTTCCCTCTGAAACAAAAGTCAACTGCCCCGGTTCCTGATGGCAGATTGTAGGACTCCGGTGGTACTATCTTAACAGCCTGAGTTGGCACTGGTGCCAGCTTGGGTCTGGGAAGCATTCCCTGTATCAATGGATTTTCTGGAGCCAGCCCGGCCACCCGGCAGCCACAGACCCCAAACATAAAACCATGGCACTTTCCCTGGGAAACAAAACTCACCAGGCCCTGGTACTGATGGCAGATTGTAGCACTCCGTTGGCAGGATCAAAGCAGCCTGGGTTGGCACTGGTGCCAGCTTGGGTCTGGGAGGCATCCTGCGTATCGCGGGTTTTCAGGAGCCAGCCAGCCACTCCTGTCCACTGAGCCCCAAACATAAACAACGGCCCTTTCCCTCTGATATAAAAGTCACCAGCCCCTGGTCCTGGTGGCAGATTGTAGGACTCCGTTGGCACTATTAAATCAGCCTGAGTTGGCACTGGTGCCAGCTTGGGTCTGGGAAGCATTCCCTGTATTGCGGATTTTCAGGAGCCAGCCGGCCACTCCGGGCCACAGACCCTCAAACATAAACAACGACACTTTACCTGGAAAGGAAAAGTCATCCACCCCGGTTCCTGATGGCAGATTGTAGGACTCCGTTGGCACTATCAAACCAGCCCGAGTTGGCACTGGTGCCAGCTTGGGTCTGGGAAGCATTCCCTGTATCGCGGATTTTCAGGAGCCAGCCGGCCACTCCGGGCCACAGGCACCGAAATATAAACAACGGCCATTTCCCTCAGAAACAAAAGTCACCCGCCCCGGTTCCTGATGGCAGATTGTAGGACTCCGGTGGCAGTATCAAACCAGCCCGAGTTGGCACTGGTGCCAGCTTGGGTCTGGGAAGCATTCCCTGTATCGCGGATTTTCAGGAGCCAGCCGGCCACTCCAGGCCACAGGCACCCAAACATAAACAACGGCACTTTCCCTAGGAAACAAAAGTCATCCACCCCGGTTCCTGATGGCAGATTGTAGGACTCCGTTGGCACTATCAAACCAGCCTGAGGTGGCACTGGTACCACCTCCGGTCTGGGAAGCATTCCCTGTATCGCGGAATTTCAGGAGCCAGCCGGCCACTCCGGGCCACAGAGCCCCAAACATAAACAATGGCACTTTCCCTGGGAAACAAAACTCACCAGGCCCTGGTCCTGATGGCAGATTGTAGGACTCCGTTGGCACTATCAAACCAGCCTGAGTTGGCACTGGTGCCCGCTTGGGTCTGGGAGGCATTCTGCGTATCGCGGATTTTCAGGAGCCAGCCAGCCACTCCTGTCCACAGAGCCCCAAACATAAACAACGGCACTTTCCCTCAGAAACAAAAGTCACCTGCCCTGGTTCCTGATGGCAGATTGTAGGACTCCGTTGGCACTATCAAAGCAGCCCGAGTTGGCACTGGTGCCAGCTTGGGTCTGGGGGACATCCTGCGTATCGCCCATTTTCAGGAGCAAGCCGGCCACTCTGGGCCACAGACCCACAAACATAAACAACGACACTTTCCCTGGGAAGGAAAACTCTTCAGCCCCGGTTCCTGATGGCAGATTGTAGGACTCCGGTGGCACTATCAAGCCAGCCTGAGTTGGCACTGGTGCCAGCTTGGGTCTGGGAGGCATCCTGCGTATCGCGGATTTTCAGGAGCCAGCTGGCTACTCTGGGCCACAGACCCCCAAACATAAACAACGGCCATTTCCCTCTGAAACAAAAGTCAACTGCCCCGGTTCCTGATGGCAGATTGTAGGACTCGGTGGTACTATCAAACCAGCCTGAGTTGGCACTGGTGCCAGCTTGGGTCTGGGAAGCATTCCCTGTATCGCGGAATTTTCAGGAGCCAGCCGGCCACTCCAGGCCAGAGGCACCCAAACATAAACAACGGCACTTTCCCTGGGAAACAAAAGTCACCCTCCCCGTTTCCTGATGGCAGATTGTAGGACTCCGTTGGCACTATCAAACCAGCCCGAGTTGGCACTGGTGCCAGCTTGGGTCTGGGAGGCATCCCTGTATCGCGGATTTTCAGGAGCCAGCCGGCCACTCCTGTCCACAGAGCCCCAAACATAAACAACGGCCCTTTCCCTCTGATATAAAAGTCACCATCCCCTGGTCCTGATGGCAGATTGTAGGTCTCCGTTAGCACTATTAAACCAGCCTGAGTTGGCACTGGTGCCAGCTTGGGTCTGGGAAGCATTCCCTGTATCGCGGATTTTCAGGAGCCTGCTGGCCAGAGGCCCCCAAACAACATCTCCATCCAATTCCCTCTGAAACAAAAGTCGCCAGCCCCGGTTCCTGATTGCAGATTGTAGGACTCCGTTGGCAGGATCAAACCAGCCTGAGTTGGCATTGGTGCCAGCTTGGGTCTGGGAGGCATCCTGCGTATCGCGGATTTTCAGGAGCCAGCCGGCCACTCTGGGCCACAGGCATCCAAACATAAACAACGGCACTTTCTCTGGGAAACAAAAGTCACCCGCCCCGGTTCCTGATGGCAGATTGTAGGACTCCGTTGGCACTATCCAACCAGCCCGAGTTGGCGCTGGTTCCAGCATGGGTCTGGGAATCATTCCCTGTATGGCGGATTTTCAGGAGCCAGCCGGCCACTCCGGGCCACAGACCCTCAAACATAAACAACGACACTTTACCTGGAAAGGAAAAGTCATCCGCCCCGGTTCCTGATGGCAGATTGTAGGACTCCGTTGGCACTATCAAACCAGCCCGAGTTGGCACTGGTGCCAGCTTGGGTCTGGGAAGCATTCCCTGTATCGCGGATTTTCAGGAGCCAGCCGGCCACTCCGGGCCACAGAGCCCCAAACATAAACAATGGCACTTTCCCTGGGAAACAAAACTCACCAGCCCCTGGTCCTGATGGCAGATTGTAGGACTCCGTTGGCACTATCAAACCAGCCAGAGTTGGCACTGGTGCCAGCTTGGGTCTGGGAAGCATCCCTGTATCGCTGATTTTCAGGAGCCAGCCGGCTACTCCTGGGCCACAGACCCACAAACATAAACATCGCCCTTTCCCCTGGGAAAAAAACGTCACCAGCCCCGGTTCCTGATGGCAGATTGTAGGACTCCGGTGGCAGTATCAAACCAGCCTGAGTTGGCACTGGTGCCAGCTTGGGTCTGGGGAGGCATCCCCTGTATCGCGGATTTTCAGGAGCCAGCCGGCTACTCCGGCCACAGGCACCCAAACATAAACAACGGCACTTTCCCTGGGAAACAAAAGTCACCTGCCCAGGTTCCTGATGGCAGATTGGAGGTCTCCGTTGGCACTATTGAACCAGCCTGAGTTGGCACTGGTGCCAGCTTGGGTCTGGGAAACATTCCCTGTATCGCGGATTTTCAGGAGCCAGCCGGCCACTCCTGTGCACAGACCCCCAAACATAAACAACGGCCATTTCCCTTTGAAACAGATGTCACCAGCCTCGGTTCCTGATGGCAGATTGTAGGACTCTGGTGGTACTATCAAACCAGCCTGATTTGGATCTTGTGACAGCTTGGGTCTGGGAGGCATCCTGCGTATTGCGGATTTTCCGGAGCCAGCCAGCCACTCCAGGCCACAGACCCCCAAACATAAACCACGGCCCTTTCCCTTTGAAACAGATGTCACCAGCCTCGGTTCCTGATGGCAGATTGTAGGACTCCGTTGGCACTATCAAACCAGCCCGAGTTGGCACTGGTGCCAGCTTGGGTCTGGGAAGCATTCCCTGTATCGCGGATTTTCAGGAGCCAGCCGCCACCCAGGCCATGGGCCCCAAACATAAACAACGGCCATTTCCCTCAGAAACAAAAGTCATCTGCCCAGGTTCCTGATGGCAAATTGTAGGACTCCGTTGGCACTACCAAACCAGCCAGAGTTGGCACTCGTGCCAGCTTGGATCTGGGAAGCATTCCATGTATCGCGGATTTTCAGGAGCCAGCCGGCCACTCTGGGCCACAGACCCACAAACATAAACATCGACCCTTTCCCTGGGAAGGAAAAGTCATCTGCCCCGGTTCCTGATGGCAGATTGTAGGACTCCGGTGGCAGTATCAAACCAGCCCGAGTTGGCACTGGTGCCAGCTTGGGTCTGGGAAGCATTCCCTGTATCGCGGATTTTCAGGAGCCAGCCGGCCACTCCAGGCCACAGGCACCCAAACATAAACCACGGCACTTTCCCTGGGAAACAAAACTCACCAGGCCCTGGTCCTTATGGCAGATTGTAGGACTCCGTTGGCACTATCAAACCAGAATGAGTTGGCACTGGTGCCAGCTTGGGTCTGGGAGGCATCCCCTGTATCGCGGATTTTCAGGAGCCAGCCGGCCACTCTGGGCCACAGACCCACAAATATAAACATCGACCCTTTCCCTGGGAAGGAAAACTCTTCAGCACCGGTTCCTGATGGCAGATTGTAGGACTCCGGTGGCAGTATCAAACCAGCCTGAGTTGGCACTGGTGCCAGCTTGGGTCTGGGAGGCATCCCTGCTGTATCGCTGGATTTTCAGGAGCCAGCCGGCTACTCCGGGCCACAGGCACCCAAACATAAACAACGGCACTTTCCCTGGGAAACAAAAGTCACCTGCCCTGGTTCCTGATGGCAGATTGGAGGTCTCCGTTGGCACTATTAAACCAGCCTGAGTTGGCACTGGTGCCAGCTTGGGTCTGGGAATCATTCCCTGTATCGCGGATTTTCAGGAGCCAGCCGGCCACTTTTGTCCACAGACCCCCAAACATAAACAACGGCCATTTCCCTTTGAAACAGATGTCACCAGCCTCGGTTCCTGATGGCAGATTGTAGGACTCTGGTGGTACTATCAAACCAGCCTGAGTTGGATCTTGTGCCAGCTTGGGTCTGGGAGGCATCCTGCTGTATGCAGATTTTCAGGAGCCAGCCGGCCACTCCGGGCCACAGACCCCCAAACATAAACCACGGCCCTTTCCCTTTGAAACAGATGTCACCAGCCTCGGTTCCTGATGGCAGATTGTAGGACTCCGGTGGCAGTATCAAACCAGCCCGAGTTGGCACTGGTGCCAGCTTGGGTCTGGGAAGCATTCCCTGTATCGCGCATTTTCAGGAGCCAGCCAGCCACTCCTGGGCCACAGACCCTCAAACATAAACAACGACCCTTTCCCGGGAAGGAAAAGTCATCCGCCCCGGTTCCTGATGGCAGATTGTAGGACTCCGTTGGCACTATCAAACCAGCCCGAGTTGGCACTGGTGCCAGCTTGGGTCTGGGAATCATTCCTGTATCGCGGATTTTCAGGAGCCAGCCGCCACTCCAGGCCACAGACCCCCAAACATAAACAACGGACCTTTCCCTCTGAAACAAAAGTCACCTGCCCAGGTTCCTGATGGCAGATTGTAGGACTCCGTTGGCACTATCAAACCAGCCTGAGTTGGCACTGGTGCCAGCTCGGGTCTGGGAGGCATCCCGTGTGCGATTGGATTTTCAGGAGCCAGCCGGCCACTCCGGGCCACAGAGCCCCAAACATAAACAATGGCACTTTCCCTGGGAAACAAAACTCACCAGGCCCTGGTCCTGATGGCAGATTGTAGGACTCCGTTGGCAGGATCAAAGCAGCCTGGGTTGGCACTGGTGCCAGCTTGGGTCTGGGAGGCATCCTGCGTATCGCGGATTTTCAGGAGCCAGCCAGCCACTCGTCTCCACTGAGCCCCAAACATAAACAACGGCCCTTTCCCTCTGATATAAAAGTCACCAGCCCCTGGTCCTGATGGCAGATTGTAGGACTCCGTTGGCACTATTAAATCAGCCTGAGTTGGCACTGGTGCCAGCTTGGGTCTGGGAAGCATTCCCTGTATCGCGGATTTTCAGGAGCCAGCCGGCCACTCCGTGCCACAGACCCTCAATCATAAACAACGACCCTTTACCTGGAAAGGAAAAGTCATCCGCCCCGGTTCCTGATGGCAGATTGTAGGACTCCGTTGGCACTATCAAACCAGCCCGAGTTGGCACTGGTGCCAGCTTGGGTCTGGGAAGCATTCCCTGTATCGCGGATTTTCAGGAGCCGGCCGGCCACTCCGGGCCACATGCAACGAAATATAAACAACGGCCATTTCCCTCAGAAACAAAAGTCACCTGCCCAGGTTCCTGATGGGAGATTGTAGGACTCCGTTGGCACTACCAAACCAGCCAGAGTTGGCACTCGTGCCAGCTTGGGTCTGGGAGGCATCCTGCGTATCGCGGATTTTCAGGAGCCAGCCGGCCACTCCGGGCCACAGGCACCCAAACATAAACAACGGCACTTTCCCTGGGAAGGAAAAGTCACCCGACCCGGTTCCTGATGGCAGATTGTAGGACTCCGTTGGCACTATCAAACCAGCCTGAGCTGGCACTGGTGCCAGCTTGGGTCTGGGATGCATTCCCTGTATAGCGGATTTTCAGGAGCCAGCCGGCCACTCCAGGCCACAGGCACCCAAACATAAACAACGGCACTTTCCTTGGGAAACAAAAGTCACCAGCCCCTGGTCCTGATGGCAGATTGTAGGACTCCGTTGGCACTATCAAACCAGCCTGAGTTGGCACTGGTGCCCGCTTGGGTCTGGGAGGCATCCTGCGTATCGCGGATTTTCAGGAGCCAGCCAGCCACTCCTGTCCACAGAGCCCCAAACATAAACAACAGCACTTTCCCTGTGAAACAAAAGTCAACTGCCCTGGTTCCTGATGACAGATTGTAGGACTCTGTTGGCAATATCAAACCAGCCAGAGTTGCCACTGGTGCCAGCTTGGGTCTGGGGGACATCCTGCATTTCGCCCATTATCAGGAGCCAGCCGGCCACTCTGGGCCACAGACTCACAAACATAAACATCGACCCTTTCCCTGGGAAGGAAAAGTCTTCAGCCACGGTTCCTGATGGCAGATTGTAGGACTCCGGTGGCACTATCAAACCAGCCTGAGTTGGCACTGGTGCCAGCTTGGGTCTGGGAGGCATCCCATGTGATCGCTGGATTTTCAGGAGCCAGCCGGCTACTCTGGGCCACAGGCACCCACACATAAACAACGGCACTTTCCCTGGGAAACAAAAGTCACGTGCCCTGGTTCCTGATGGCAGATTGGAGGTCTCCGTTGGCAGTATTAAACCAGCCCGAGTTGGCACTGGTGCCAGCTTGGGTCTGGGAATCATTCCCTGTATCGCGGATTTTCAGGAGCCAGCCGGCCACTCCTGTCCACAGACCCCCAAACATAAACAACGGCCATTTCCCTCTGAAACAAAAGTCAACTGCCCCGGTTCCTGATGGCAGATTGTAGGACTCCGGTGGTACTATCATACCAGCCTGAGTTGGCACTGGTGCCAGCTTGGGTCTGGGAAGCATTCCCTGTATCGCTGGATTTTCAGGAGCCAGCCGGCCACTCGGGGGCACAGAGGCCCAAACATAACCAACGGCACTTTCCCTGGGAAACAAAAGTCAACTGCCCTGGTTCCTGATGGCAGATTGTAGGACTCCGGTGGCAGTATCAAACCAGCCCGAGTTGGCACTGGTGCCAGCTTGGGTCTGGGAAACATTCCCTGTATCGCGGATTTTCAGGGGCCAGCCGCCACTTTCGGGGCCACAGGCACCCAAACATAAACAACGGCCCTTTCCCTCTGATATAAAAGTCACCAGCCCCGGTTCCTGATGGCAGATTGTAGGACTCCGTTGGCACTATCAAACCAGCCTGAGTTGGCACTGGTGCCAGCTTGGGTCTGGGAAGCATTCCCTGTATCGCGGAATTTCAGGAGCCAGCCGGCCACTCCGGGCCACAGAGCCCAAACCATAAACAATGGCACTTTCCCTGGGAAACAAAACTCACCAGCCCGTGGCCCTGATGGCAGATTGTAGGACTCCGTTGGCACTATCAAACCAGCCAGAGTTGGCACTGGTGCCAGCTTGGGTCTGGGAGGCATCCTGCGTATCGCGGATTTTCAGGAGCCAGCCGGCCACTCCTGTCCACAGAGCCCCAAACATAAACAACAGCACTTTCCCTGGGAAGTAGAAGTCATCAGCCCCGGTTCCTGATGGCAGATTGTAGGACTCCGGTGCTACTATCAAAGCAGCCTGAGTTGGAACTGGTGACAGCTTGGGTCTGGGAGGCATCCTGCGTAGTGCGGATTTTCCGGAGCCAGCCGGCCACTCCGGGCCACAGACCCCAAACAAAAACCACGGCCCTTTCCCTGGGAAACAAAACTCACCAGGCCCTGGTCCTGATGGCAGATTGTAGGACTCCGTTGGCACTATCAAAGCAGCCCGAGTTTCCACTCGTGCCAGCTTGGGTCTGGGAAGCATTCCCTGTATCGCGGATTTTCAGGAGCCAGCCGGCCACTCTGGGCCACAGACCCTCAAACATAAACAACGACCCTTTACCGGGGAAGGAAAAGTCATCCGTCCCGGTTCCTGATGGCAGATTGTAGGACTCCGTTGGCACTATCAAACCAGCCCGAGTTGGCACTGGTGCCAGCTTGGGTCTGGGAAGCATTCCCTGTATCGCGGAATTTCAGGAGCCAGCCGGCTACTCCAGGCCACAGGCACAGAAATATAAACAACGGCCATTTCCCTCAGAAACAAAAGTCACCTGCCCTGGTTCCTGATGGCAGATTGGAGGTCTCCGTTGGCACTATTAAACCAGCCTGAGTTGGCACTGGTGCCAGCTTTCGTCTGGGAATCATTCCCTGTATCGCGGATTTTCAGGAGCCTGCTGGCCACTCTGGACCACAGACCCCCAAACATAAACAACAGCACTTTCCCTGGGAAGGAGAAGTCATCAGCCCCGGTTCCTGATGGCAGATTGTAGGACTCCGGTGGTACTATCAAAGCAGCCTGAGTTGGCACTGGTACCAGCTTGGGTCTGGGAGGCATCCTGCGTATCGCGGATTTTCCGGAGCCTGCCGGACACTCCTGTCCACAGAACCCCAAACATAAACCACAGCCCTTTCCCTTTGAAACAGAAGTCACCAGCCCCGGTTCCTGATGGCAGATTGTAGGACTCCGTTGGCACTATCAAACCAGCCCGAGTTGGCACTGGTTCCAGCTTGGGTCTTGGAGGCATCCTGCGTATCGCGGATTTTCAGGAGCCAGCCGGCCAGAGGCCCCCAAACAATATCTCCATCCAATTCCCTCTGAAACAAAAGTCGCCAGCCCCGGTTCGTGATGGCAGATTGTAGGACTCCGTTGGCACTATCAAACCAGCCTGAGTTGGCACTGGTGCCAGCTTGGGTCTGGGAAGCATTCCCTGTATCGCGGATTTTCAGGAGCCAGCCGGCCACTCCGGGCCACAGGCACCCAAATAAAAACAACGGCCATTTCCCTCAGAAACAAAAGTCACCTGCCCAGGATCCTGATGGCAGATTGTAGAACTCCGTTGGCACTACCAAACCAGCCAGAGTTGGCACTGGTGCCAGCTTGGGTCTGGGAAGCATTCCCTGTATCGCGGATTTTCAGGAGCCAGCCCGGCCTCTCCAGGCCACAGACCCCCAAACATAAACAACAGCACTTTCCCTGGGAAGGAGAAGTCATCAGCCCCGGTTCCTGATGGCAGATTGTAGGACTCCGTTGGCACTATCAAACCAGCATGAGGTGGCACTGGTGCCAGCTTGGGTCTGGGAAGCATTCCCTGTATCGCGGATTTTCAGGAGCCAGCCGGCCACTCCGTGCCACAGACCCTCAATCATAAACAACGACCCTTTACCTGGAAAGGAAAAGTCATCCGCACCGGTTCCTGATGGCAGATTGTAGGACTCCGTTGGCACTATCAAACCAGCCCGAGTTGGCACTGGTGCCAGCTTGGGTCTGGGAAGCATTCCCTGTATCGCGGATTTTCAGGAGCCGGCCGGCCACTCCGGGCCACATGCAACGAAATATAAACAACGGCCACTTTCCCTGGGAAACAAAAGTCACCTGCCCAGGTTCCTGATGGCAGATTGTAGGACTCCGTTGGCACTACCAAACCAGCCCGGAGTTGGCACTCGTGCCAGCTTGGGTCTGGGAGGCATCCTGCGTATCGCGGATTTTCAGGAGCCAGCCGGCCACTCCGGGCCACAGGCACCCAAACATAAACAACGGCACTTTCCCTGGGAAGGAAAAGTCACCCGCCCCGGTTCCTGATGGCAGATTGTAGGACTCCGTTGGCACTATCAAACCAGCCTGAGCTGGCACTGGTGCCAGCTTGGGTCTGGGATGCATTCCCTGTATAGCGGATTTTCAGGAGCCAGCCGCCACTCCAGGCCACAGGCCCCCAAACATAAACAACGGCACTTTCCTTGGGAAACAAAAAGTCACCAGCCCCTGGTCCTGATGGCAGATTGTAGGACTCCGTTGGCACTATCAAACCAGCCTGAGTTGGCACTGGTGCCCAGCTTGGGTCTGGGAGGCATCCCTGTATCACGGATTTTCAGGAGCCAGCCAGCCACTCCTGTCCACAGAGCCCCAAACATAAACAACAGCACTTTCCCTGTGAAACAAAAGTCAACTGCCCTGGTTCCTGATGGCAGATTGTAGGACTCTGTTGGCAATATCAAACCAGCCAGAGTTGCCACTGGTGCCAGCTTGGGTCTGGGGACATCCTGCATTTCGCGGATTTTCAGGAGCCAGCCGGCCACTCTGGGCCACAGACTCACAAACATAAACATCGACCCTTTCCCTGGGAAGGAAAAGTCTTCAGCCCCGGTTCCTGATGGCAGATTGTAGGACTCCGGTGGCACTATCAAACCAGCCTGAGTTGGCACTGGTGCCAGCTTGGGTCTGGGAGGCATCCCCTGTATCGCGGATTTTCAGGAGCCAGCCGGCTACTCTGGGCCACAGGCACCCACACATAAACAACGGCACTTTCCCCTGGGAAACAAAAAGTCACGTGCCCTGGTTCCTGATGGCAGATTGGAGGTCTCCGTTGGCGGTATTAAAACCAGCCCGAGTTGGCACTGGTGCCAGCTTGGGTCTGGGGAATCATTCCCTGTATCGATGGATTTTCAGGAGCCAGCCGCCACTCCTGTCCACAGACCCCCAAACATAAACAACGGCCATTTCCCTCTGAAACAAAAGTCAACTGCCCCGGTTCCTGATGGCAGATTGTAGGACTCCGGTGGTACTATCATACCAGCCTGAGTTGGCACTGGTGCCAGCTTGGGTCTGGGAAGCATTCCCTGTATCGCGGATTTTCAGGAGCCAGCCGGCCACTCGGGGCCACAGAGGCCCAAACATAACCAACGGCACTTTCCTGGGAAACAAAAGTCAACTGCCCTGGTTCCTGATGGCAGATTGTAGGACTCCGGTGGCAGTATCAAACCAGCCCGAGTTGGCACTGGTGCCAGCTTGGGTCTGGGAAACATTCCCTGTATCGCGGATTTTCAGGGGCCAGCCGGCCACTCGGGGCCACAGGCACCCAAACATAAACAACGGCCCTTTCCCTCTGATATAAAAGTCACCAGCCCCGGTTCCTGATGGCAGATTGTAGGACTCCGTTGGCACTATCAAACCAGCCTGAGTTGGCACTGGTGCCAGCTTGGGTCTGGGAAGCATTCCCTGTATCGCGGAATTTCAGGAGCCAGCCGGCCACTCCGGGCCACAGAGCCCAAACCATAAACAATGGCACTTTCCCTGGGAAACAAAACTCACCAGCCCGTGGCCCTGATGGCAGATTGTAGGACTCCGTTGGCACTATCAAACCAGCCAGAGTTGGCACTGGTGCCCGCTTGGGTCTGGGAGGCATCCTGTATCGCGGATTTTCAGGAGCCAGCCGGCCACTCCTGTCCACAGAGCCCCAAACATAAACAACAGCACTTTCCCCTGGGAAGTAAAAGTCATCAGCCCCGGTTCCTGATGGCAGATTGTAGGACTCCGGTGCTACTATCAAAGCAGCCTGAGTTGGAACTGGTGACAGCTTGGGTCTGGGAGGCATCCCCTGTATCCGCGGATTTTCAGGAGCCAGCCGGCCACTCCGGGCCCACAGACCCCAAACAAAAACAACGGCCCTTTCCCTGGGAAACAAAACTCACCAGGCCCTGGTCCTGATGGCAGATTGTAGGACTCCGTTGGCACTATCAAAGCAGCCCGAGTTTCCACTCGTGCCAGCTTGGGTCTGGGAAGCATTCCCCTGTATCGCGGATTTTCAGGAGCCAGCCGGCCACTCCTGGGCCACAGACCCTCAAACATAAACAACGACCCTTTACGGGGAAGAAAAAAAAGTCATCCGCCCCGGTTCCTGATGGCAGATTGTAGGACTCCGTTGGCACTATCAAACCAGCCCGAGTTGGCACTGGTGCCAGCTTGGGTCTGGGAAGCATTCCCTGTATCGCGGAATTTCAGGAGCCAGCCGGCTACTCCAGGCCACAGGCACCAAAATATAAACAACGGCCATTTCCCTCAGAAACAAAAGTCACCTGCCCTGGTTCCTGATGGCAGATTGGAGGTCTCCGTTGGCACTATTAAACCAGCCTGAGTTGGCACTGGTGCCAGCTTTCGTCTGGGAATCATTCCCTGTATCGCGGATTTTCAGGAGCCTGCTGGCCACTCTGGACCACAGACCCCCAAACATAAACAACAGCACTTTCCCTGGGAAGGAGAAGTCATCAGCCCCGGTTCCTGATGGCAGATTGTAGGACTCCGGTGGTACTATCAAAGCAGCCTGAGTTGGCACTGGTACCAGCTTGGGTCTGGGAGGCATCCTGCGTATCGCGGATTTTCCGGAGCCTGCCGGACACTCCTGTCCACAGAACCCCAAACATAAACCACAGCCCTTTCCCTTTGAAACAGAAGTCACCAGCCCCGGTTCCTGATGGCAGATTGTAGGACTCCGTTGGCACTATCAAACCAGCCCGAGTTGGCACTGGTTCCAGCTTGGGTCTTGGAGGCATCCTGCGTATCGCGGATTTTCAGGAGCCAGCCGGCCAGAGCCCCCAAACAATATCTCCATCCATTCCCTCTGAACAAAAAGTCGCCAGCCCCCGGTTCGTGATGGCAGATTGTAGGACTCCGTTGGCACTATCAAACCAGCCTGAGGTGGCACTGGTGCCAGCTTGGGTCTGGGAAGCATTCCCTGTATCGCGGATTTTCAGGAGCCAGCCGGCCACTCCGGGCCACAGGCACCCAAATATAAACAACGGCCATTTCCCTCAGAAACAAAAGTCACCTGCCCAGGATCCTGATGGCAGATTGTAGAACTCCGTTGGCACTACCAAACCAGCCAGAGTTGGCACTGGTGCCAGCTTGGGTCTGGGAAGCATTCCCTGTATCGCGGATTTTCAGGAGCCAGCCGGCCTCTCCAGGCCACAGACCCCCAAACATAAACAACAGCACTTTCCCTGGGAAGGAGAAGTCATCAGCCCCGGTTCCTGATGGCAGATTGTAGGACTCCGTTGGCACTATCAAACCAGCATGAGTTGGCACTGGTGCCAGCTTGGGTCTGGGAAGCATTCCCTGTATCGCGGATTTTCAGGAGCCAGCCGGCCACTCCAGGCCACAGACCGACAAACATAAACAACGACCCTTTCCCTGGGAAGGAAAAGTCATCTGCCCCGGTTCCTGATGGCAGATTGTAGGACTCCGTTGGCACTATCAAACCAGCCTGAGTTGGCACTGGTGCCAGCTTGGGTCTGGGAAGCATTCCCTGTATCGCGGATTTTCAGGAGCCAGCCAGCCACTCCTGTCCACAGAGCCCCAAACATAAACAACGGCACTTTCCCTCTGAAACAAAAGTCACCTGCCCTGGTTCCTGATGGCAGATTGAGGACTCCGTTGGCACTATCAAACCAGCCCGGTTGGCACTGGTGCCAGCTTGGGTCTGGGAAGCATCCTGTATTCGCGGATTTTCAGGAGCCAGCCGGCTACTCTGGGCCACAGGCCCCAAACATAAACAACGGCACTTTCCCTGGGAAACAAAAAGTCACCTGCCCTGGTTCCTGATGGCAGATTGGAGGTCTCCGTTGGCACTATCAAACCAGCCTGGGTTGGCACTGGTGCCAGCTTGGGTCTGGGAATCATTCCCTCTATGGCGGATTTTCAGGAGCCAGCCGGCCACTCCGGGCCACAGACCCCCCATAAAAACGCAAACAACAGCCCTTTCCCTGGGAAAAAAAAGTCATCAGCCCCGGTTCCTGATGGCAGATTGAAGGACTCCGGTAATACTATCAAACCAGCCTGAGTTGGCACTGGTGCCAGCTTGGGTCTGGGAAGCATCCCCTGTATCGCGGATTTTCAGGAGCCAGCCGGCCACTCCACTGGGCCACAGACCCCCAAACATAAAAACATAAACCACTTTCCCTGGGAAGGAAAAGTCACCAGCCCCGGTTCCTGATGGCAGATTGTAGGACTCCGTTGGCACTATCAAACCAGCCTGAGTTGGCACTGGTGCCAGCTTGGATCTGGGAGGGTCTGGGAAGCATTCCCTGTATCGCCAGCCCCAGTTCCTGATTGGATTTTCGTTGGCAGGAGCCAGCCCGGCCACTGGATTTTCAGGAGCCACAGACCCCAAACCCAAACCAACGGCCCTTTCCCTTTGAATAAAAAGTCACCAGCCCCTGGTTCCTGATGGCAGATTGTAGGTCTCCGTTGGCACTATCAAACCAGCCCAGAGTTGGCACTGGTGCCAGCTTGGGTCTGGGAGGCATTCCCTGTATCATTCCCTCTGCAAAAAAAAGGAGCCCGGTTTTTCAGGAGCCAGCCCTGAGTTGGCCACTGGGAGGCCCTGTCCACAGACCCCCAAACATAAACAACGGCCCTTTCCCTGAAACAAAAGTCACCAGCCCCGGTTCCTGATGGCAGATTGTAGGACTCCGTTGGCACTATCAAACCAGCCTGAGTTGGCACTGGTGCCAGCTTGGGTCTGGGAAGCATTCCTGTATCCAGCGGATTTTCAGGAGCCAGCCGGCCACTCCGTGGCCACAGCAGTGCCCGAACATAACCAATTTTCAGGGCACTTTCCCTGGGACATAAAAAAGTCACCCTGCCCTGGTTCCTGATGGCAGATTGTAGGACTCCGTTGGCACTATCAAACCAGCCTGAGTTGGCACTGGTGCCAGCTTGGGTCTGGGAGGCATCCTGCGTATCGCGGATTTTCAGGAGCCAGCCAGCCACTCCTGTCCACAGAGCCCCAAACATAAACAACGGCCCTTTCCCTCTGATATAAAAGTCACCAGCCCCTGGTCCTGATGGCAGATTGTAGGACTCCGTTGGCACTATTAAACCAGCCTGAGTTGGCACTGGTGCCAGCTTGGGTCTGGGAAGCATTCCCTGTATCGCGGATTTTCAGGAGCCAGCCGGCCACTCCAGGCCACAGGCCCCCAAACATAAACCCGGCACTTTCCCTGGGAACAAAAAGTCATCCAGCCCCGGTTCCTGATGGCAGATTGTAGGACTCCGTTGGCACTATCAAACCAGCCTGAGTTGGCACTGGTGCCAGCTTGGGTCTGGGAGGCATCCCCGTGTATCGGCGGATTTTCAGGAGCCAGCCGGCCACTCCTGTGCACAGAGCCCCAAACATAAACAACGGCACTTTCCTGAAAAAAAAGTCACCTGCCCTGGTTCCTGATGGCAGATTGTAGGACTCCGTTGGCACTATCAAACCAGCCAGAGTTGGCACTGGTGCCAGCTTGGGTCTGGGAGACATTCCTGTATCGCTGGATTTTTCAGGAGCCAGCCCGCCACTCTGGTCCACAGACCCCCAAACATAAACAAGCGATCCTTTCCTGGGAAGGAAAAGTCTTCAGCCCCGGTTCCTGATGGCAGATTGTAGGACTCCGGTGGCACTATCAAACCAGCCTGAATTGGCACTGGTGCCAGCTTGGGTCTGGGAGGCATCCTGCGTATCGCGGATTTTCAGGAGCCAGCCGGCCACTCGGGGCCACAGACCCCAAACATAAACAACGGCACTTTCCCTGGGAAACAAAAGTCACCTGCCCCGGTTCCTGATGGCAGATTGTAGGACTCCGTTGGCACTATCAAAACCAGCCCGAGTTGGCACTGGTGCCAGCAGGTCTGGGAGGCATCCTGCTGTATCTCGGATTTTCAGGGGCCAGCCAGCCACTCTGGGCCACAGACCCACAAACATAAACATCGACCCTTTCCCTGGGAAGGAAAAGTCATCTGCCCCGGTTCCTGATGGCAGATTGTAGGACTCCGGTGGCACTATCAAACCAGCCCGAGTTGGCACTGGTGCCAGCTTGGGTCTGGGGAAGCATTCCTGTATCGCGGGATTTTCAGGAGCCAGCCGGCCCTCCAGGCCACAGGCCCCAAACATAAACAACGGCACTTTCCTGGGAAACAAAAGTCACCAGCCCCGGTTCCTGATGGCAGATTGTAGGACTCCGTTGGCACTATCAAACCAGCCTGAGGTGGCACTGGTGCCAGCTTGGGTCTGGGAGGCATCCCTGTATCGGCGGATTTTCAGGAGCCAGCCCGGCCACTCTGGGCCACAGAGCCCCAAACATAAACAATGGCACTTTCCCTGGGAAACAAAACTCACCAGCCCCTGGTCCTGATGGCAGATTGTAGGACTCCGTTGGCACTATCAAACCAGCCCGAGTTGGCACTGGTGCCAGCTTGGGTCTGGGAGGACATCCTGCGTCGCGCCCATTTTCAGGAGCCAGCCCGGCCACTCCTGGGCCACAGGCCCCCAAACAAAAACAGCGGCCCTTTCCCTGGGAAGGAAAAGTCTTCAGCCCCGGTTCCTGATGGCAGATTGTAGGACTCGTTGGCACTATCAAACCAGCCTGAGTTGGCACTGGTGCCAGCTTGGGTCTGGGAGGCATCCTGCGTTTCGCGGATTTTCAGGAGCCAGCCCGGCTACTCGGGGCCACAGGCCCCAAACATAAACAACGGCCCTTTCCTGGGAAAAAAAAGTCACCTGCCCTGGTTCCTGATGGCAGATTGGAGGACTCCGTTGGCACTATTGAACCAGCCTGAGTTGGCACTGGTGCCAGCTTGGGTCTGGGAAGCATTCCTGTATCGCGGATTTTCAGGGCCAGCCGGCCACTCCTGTGCACCAGACCCCCAAACATAAACAACGGCCATTTCCTTTGAAACAGATGTCACCAGCCCGGTTCCTGATGGCAGATTGTAGGACTCTCGGTGGTACTATCAAACCAGCCTGATTTGGCACTGGTGCCAGCTTGGGTCTGGGGAGGCATCCCTGTATTATCGCGGATTTTCAGGGAGCCAGCCAGCCACTCCAGGCCACAGACCCCCAAACATAAACAATGGCCCTTTCCTTTGAAACAAATGTCACCAGCCCCGGTTCCTGATGGCAGATTGTAGGACTCCGTTGGCACTATCAAACCAGCCTGAGTTGGCACTGGTGCCAGCTTGGGTCTGGGAAGCATTCCCTGTATCGCGCATTTTTTCAGGAGCCAGCCCGGCCACTCCAGGCCATGGGCACCGAAATATAAACAACGGCCATTTCCCTCAGAAACAAAAGTCATCTGCCCAGGTTCCTGATGGCAAATTGTAGGACTCCGTTGGCACTACCAAACCAGCCAGAGTTGGCACTCGTGCCAGCTTGGATCTGGGAAGCATTCCCTGTATCGCGGATTTTCAGGAGCCAGCCGGCCACTCTGGGCCACAGACCCACAAACATAAACATCGACCCTTTCCCTGGGAAGGGAAAAGTCATCTGCCCCGGTTCCTGATGGCAGATTGTAGGACTCCGGTGGCACTATCAAACCAGCCGAGTTGGCACTGGTGCCAGCTTGGGTCTGGGAGGCATTCCCTGTATGCGGTTTTTCAGGAGCCAACCCGGCCACTCCAGGCCACAGGCACCCAAACATAAACCACGGCACTTTCCCTGGGAAACAAAACTCACCAGGCCCTGGTCCTTATGGCAGATTGTAGGACTCCGTTGGCACTATCAAACCAGCCTGAGTTGGCACTGGTGCCCGCTTGGGTCTGGGAGGCATCCTGCGTATCGCGGATTTTCAGGAGCCAGCCGGCCACTCTGGGCCACAGACCCACAAACATAAACATCGACCCTTTCCCTGGGAAGGAAAACTCTTCAGCACCGGTTCCTGATGGCAGATTGTAGGACTCCGTTGGCAGTATCAAACCAGCCTGAGTTGGCACTGGTGCCAGCTTGGGTCTGGGAGGCATCCTGCGTATCGCGGATTTTCAGGAGCCAGCCCGGCTACTCGGGCCACAGGCACCCAAACATAAACAACGGCACTTTCCCTGGGAAAAAAAAAGTCACCTGCCCTGGTTCCTGATGGCAGATTGGAGGTCTCCGTTGGCACTATTAAAACCAGCCTGAGTTGGCACTGGTGCCAGCTTGGGTCTGGGAATCATTCCCTGTATCGCGGATTTTCAGGAGCCAGCCGGCCACTTTTGTCCACAGAGCCCCAAACATAAACAACGGCCATTTCCCTTTGAAACAGATGTCACCAGCCTCGGTTCCTGATGGCAGATTGTAGGACTCTGGTGGTACTATCAAACCAGCCTGAGTTGGATCTTGTGACAGCTTGGGTCTGGGAGGCATCCTGCGTGTGCAGATTTTTCGAGCCAACCCGGCCCTCGGGCCCAGACCCCCAAACATAAACCACGGCCCTTTCCCTTTGAAACAGATGTCACCAGCCTCGGTTCCTGATGGCAGATTGTAGGACTCCGGTGGCAGTATCAAACCAGCCCGAGTTGGCACTGGTGCCAGCTTGGGTCTGGGAAGCATTCCCTGTATCGGCGCATTTTTCAGGAGCCAGCCGGCCACTCCGGGCCACAGACCCTCAAACATAAACAACGACCCTTTACCGGGGAAGGAAAAGTCATCCGTCCCGGTTCCTGATGGAAGATTGTAGGACTCCGTTGGCACTATCAAACCAGCCCGAGTTGGCACTGGTGCTAGCTTGGGTCTGGGAAGCATTCCCTGTATCGCGGATTTTCAGGAGCCAGCCGGCCACTCCAGGCCACAGGCACCCCAAATATAAACAGCGGCCATTTCCCTCAGAAACAAAGTCACCTGCCCAGGTTCCTGATGGCAGATTGTAGGACTCCGTTGGCACTACCAAACCAACCAGAGTTGGCACTGGTGCCAGCTTGGATCTGGGAAGCATTCCCTGTATCGCGGATTTTCAGGAGCCAGCCGGCCACTCCGGGCCACAGGCACCCAAACAAAAACAACGGCACTTTCCCTGGGAAACAAAACTCACCTGCCCAGGTACCTGATGGCAGATGGGAGGTCTCCGTTGGCACTATTAAACCAGCCTGAGTTGGCACTGGTGCCAGCTTGGGTCTGGGAATCATTCCCTGTATCGCGGATTTTCAGGAGCCTGCTGGCCACTCTGGACCACAGACCCCCAAACATAATCAACAGCACTTTCCCTGGGAAGAAGAAGTCATCAGCCCCGGTTCCTAATGGCAGATTGTAGGACTACGGTGGTACTATCAAACCAGCCTGAGTTGGCACTGGTACCAGATGGGTCTAGGAGGCATCCTGCGTATCGCGGATTTTCCGGAGCCAGCCGGCCACTCCTGTCCACAGAGCCCCAAATATAAATCACGGCCCTTTCCCTTTGAAACAGAAGGCACCAGCCCCTGGTCCTGATGGCAGATTGTAGGACTCCGTTGGCACGATCAAACCAGCCTGAGTTGGCACTGGTGCCAGCTTGGGTCTGGGAATCATTCCCTGTATCGCGGATTTTCAGAAGCCTGCCGGCCACTCCGGGCCACAGACCCCCAAACATAAACAACGGACCTTTCCCTCTGAAACAAAAGTCACCTGCCCAGGTTCCTGATGGCAGATTGTAGGACTCCGTTGGCACTATCAAAGCAGCCCAAGTTGGCACTGGTGCCAGCTCGGGCCTGGGAGGCATCCTGCGTATTGCGGATTTTCCGGAGCCAGCCGGCCACTCCGGGCCACAGAGCCCCGAACATAAACAATGGCACTTTCCCTGGGATACAAAACTCACCAGGCCCTGGTCCTGATGGCAGATTGTAGGACTCCGTTGGCAGGATCAAAGCAGCCTGGGTTGGCACTGGTGCCAGCTTGGGTCTGGGAGGCATCCTGCGTATCGCGGATTTTCAGGAGCCAGCCAGCCACTCGTCTCCACTGAGCCCCAAACATAAACAACGGCCCTTTCCCTCTGATATAAAAGTCACCAGCCCCTGGTCCTGATGGCAGATTGTAGGACTCCGTTGGCACTATTAAATCAGCCTGAGTTGGCACTGGTGCCAGCTTGGGTCTGGGAAGCATTCCCTGTATCGCGGATTTTCAGGAGCCAGCCGGCCACTCCGTGCCACAGACCCTCAAACATAAACAACGACCCTTTCCCCTGGAAAGGAAAAGTCATCGCCCCGGTTCCTGATGGCAGATTGTAGGACTCCGTTGGCACTATCAAACCAGCCCGAGTTGGCACTGGTGCCAGCTTGGGTCTGGGAAGCATTCCCTGTATCGCCGGATTTTCAGGAGCCGGCCCGGCCACTCCGGGCCACATGCAGGCCAAAATATAAACAACGGCCATTTCCCTCAGAAACAAAAGTCACCTGCCCAGGTTCCTGATGGGAGATTGTAGGACTCCGTTGGCACTACCAAACCAGCCAGAGTTGGCACTCGTGCCAGCTTGGGTCTGGGAGGCATCCTGCGTATCGCGATTTTTTTCAGGAGCCAACCCGGCCACTCCGGGCCACAGGCACCCAAACATAAACAACGGCACTTTCCCTGGGAAGGAAAAGTCACCCGCCCGGTTCCTGATGGCAGATTGTAGGACTCCGTTGGCACTATCAAACCAGCCTGAGCTGGCACTGGTGCCAGCTTGGGTCTGGGATGCATTCCCTGTATAGCGGATTTTCAGGAGCCAGCCGGCCACTCCAGGCCACAGGCACCCAAACATAAACAACGGCACTTTCCTTGGGAAACAAAAGTCACCAGCCCCTGGTCCTGATGGCAGATTGTAGGACTCCGTTGGCACTATCAAACCAGCCTGAGTTGGCACTGGTGCCAGCTTGGGTCTGGGAGGCATCCTGCGTATCGCGGATTTTCAGGAGCCAGCCAGCCACTCCTGTCCACAGAGCCCCAAACATAAACAACAGCACTTTCCCTGTGAAACAAAAGTCAACTGCCCTGGTTCCTGATGACAGATTGTAGGACTCTGTTGGCAATATCAAACCAGCCAGAGTTGCCACTGGTGCCAGCTTGGGTCTGGGGGACATCCTGCATTTCGCCCATTATCAGGAGCCAGCCGGCCACTCTGGGCCACAGACTCACAAACATAAACATCGACCCTTTCCCTGGGAAGGAAAAGTCTTCAGCCACGGTTCCTGATGGCAGATTGTAGGACTCCGGTGGCACTATCAAACCAGCCTGAGTTGGCACTGGTGCCAGCTTGGGTCTGGGAGGCATCCTGCGTATCGCGGATTTTCAGGAGCCAGCCGGCTACTCTGGGCCACAGGCACCCACACATAAACAACGGCACTTTCCCTGGGAAACAAAAGTCACGTGCCCTGGTTCCTGATGGCAGATTGGAGGTCTCCGTTGGCAGTATTAAACCAGCCCGAGTTGGCACTGGTGCCAGCTTGGGTCTGGGAAGCATTCCCTGTATCGCGGATTTTCAGGAGCCAGCCGGCCACTCCTGTCCACAGACCCCCAAACATAAACAACGGCCATTTCCCTCTGAAACAAAAGTCAACTGCCCCGGTTCCTGATGGCAGATTGTAGGACTCCGGTGGTACTATCATACCAGCCTGAGTTGGCACTGGTGCCAGCTTGGGTCTGGGAAGCATTCCCCTGTATAGTGGATTTTCAGGAGCCAGCCGGCCACTCGGGGCCACAGAGCCCCAAACATAACCAACGGCACTTTCCCTGGGAAACAAAAGTCAACTGCCCTGGTTCCTGATGGCAGATTGTAGGACTCCGGTGGCAGTATCAAACCAGCCCGAGTTGGCACTGGTGCCAGCTTGGGTCTGGGAAACATTCCCTGTATCGCGGATTTTCAGGGGCCAGCCCGGCCACTTTCGGGGCCACAGGCACCCAAACATAAACAACGGCCCTTTCCCTCTGATATAAAAGTCACCAGCCCCGGTTCCTGATGGCAGATTGTAGGACTCCGTTGGCACTATCAAACCAGCCTGAGTTGGCACTGGTGCCAGCTTGGGTCTGGGAAGCATTCCCTGTATCGCGGAATTTCAGGAGCCAGCCGGCCACTCCGGGCCACAGAGCCCAAACCATAAACAATGGCACTTTCCCTGGGAAACAAAACTCACCAGCCCGTGGCCCTGATGGCAGATTGTAGGACTCCGTTGGCACTATCAAACCAGCCAGAGTTGGCACTGGTGCCCGCTTGGGTCTGGGAGGCATCCTGCGTATCGCGGATTTTCAGGAGCCAGCCGGCCACTCCTGTCCACAGAGCCCCAAACATAAACAACAGCACTTTCCCTGGGAAACAAAAGTCATCAGCCCCGGTTCCTGATGGCAGATTGTAGGACTCGGTTGCTACTATCAAACCAGCCTGAGTTGGAACTGGTGACAGATTTTTGGGTCTGGGAGGCATCCTGCGTGTGCGGATTTTCAGGAGCCAGCCCGGCATCCCACTCCGGCCACTCCGGGCCACAGACCCCAAACAAAAACCAGGGCCCTTTCCCTGGGAAACAAAACTCACCAGGCCCTGGTCCTGATGGCAGATTGTAGGACTCCGTTGGCACTATCAAAGCAGCCCGAGTTTCCACTGGTGCCAGCTTGGGTCTGGGAAGCATTCCTGTATCGCCGGATTTTCAGGAGCCAGCCCGGCCACTCTGGGCCACAGACCCTCAAACATAAACAACGACCCTTTACCGGGGAAGGAAAAGTCATCCGTCCCGGTTCCTGATGGCAGATTGTAGGACTCCGTTGGCACTATCAAACCAGCCCGAGTTGGCACTGGTGCCAGCTTGGGTCTGGGAAGCATTCCCTGTATCGCGGAATTTCAGGAGCCAGCCGGCTACTCCAGGCCACAGGCACAGAAATATAAACAACGGCCATTTCCCTCAGAAACAAAAGTCACCTGCCCTGGTTCCTGATGGCAGATTGGAGGACTCCGTTGGCACTATCAAACCAGCCTGAGTTGGCACTGGTGCCAGCTTGGGTCTGGGAATCATTCCCTGTATCGCGGATTTTCAGGAGCCTGCTGGCCACTCTGGACCACAGACCCCCAAACATAAACAACGGCACTTTCCTGGGAAGGAAAAGTCATCCGCCCCGGTTCCTGATGGCAGATTGTAGGACTCCGGTGGCACTATCAAACCAGCCTGAGTTGGCACTGGTACCAGCTTGGGTCTGGGAGGCATCCTGCGTATCGCGGATTTTCCGGAGCCTGCCGGACACTCCTGTCCACAGAACCCCAAACATAAACCACAGCCCTTTCCCTTTGAAACAGAAGTCACCAGCCCCGGTTCCTGATGGCAGATTGTAGGACTCCGTTGGCACTATCAAACCAGCCCGAGTTGGCACTGGTGCCAGCAGGGTCTGGGAGGCATCCTGCGTTATCGCGGATTTTCAGGAGCCAACCCGGCCACTCCGGCCCACAGGCCCCAAACATAAACTCCGGGCAATTCCCTCTGAAACAAAAGTCACCAGCCCCGGTTCCTGATGGCAGATTGTAGGACTCCGTTGGCACTATCAAACCAGCCTGAGGTGGCACTGGTGCCAGCTTGGGTCTGGGAAGCATTCCCTGTATCGCGGATTTTCAGGAGCCAGCCGGCCACTCCGGGCCACAGGCACCCAAATATAAACAACGGCCATTTCCCTCAGAAACAAAAGTCACCTGCCCTGGATCCTGATGGCAGATTGTAGAACTCCGTTGGCACTACCAAACCAGCCAGAGTTGGCACTGGTGCCAGCAGGTCTGGGAGGCATTCCTAAACAACGGCACTTTATGGGAAAAAAAGTCACCTGCCCGGATTTTCAGGAGCCAGCCGCCCTCTCCAGGCCACAGACCCCCAAACATAAACAACAGCACTTTCCCTGGGAAGGAGAAGTCATCAGCCCCGGTTCCTGATGGCAGATTGTAGGACTCCGTTGGCACTATCAAACCAGCATGAGGTGGCACTGGTGCCAGCTTGGGTCTGGGAAGCATTCCCTGTATCGCGGATTTTCAGGAGCCAGCCGGCCACTCCAGGCCACAGACCGACAAACATAAACATCGACCCTTTCCCTGGGAAGGAAAAGTCATCTGCCCCGGTTCCTGATGGCAGATTGTAGGACTCCGGTGGCACTATCAAACCAGCCTGAGTTGGCACTGGTGCCAGCTTGGGTCTGGGAAGCATTCCCTGTATCGCGGATTTTCAGGAGCCAGCCGGCCACTCCGGGCCACAAGCACCCAAACATAAACAACGGCACTTTCCCTGGGAAACAAAAGTCACCTGCCCTGGTTCCTGATGGCAGATTGGAGGCCTCCGTTGGCACTATCAAACCAGCCCGAGTTGGCACTGGTGCCAGCTTGGGTCTGGGAAGCATCCTGCCTATCGCGGATTTTCAGGAGCCAGCCGGCTACTCCGGGCCACAGGCTCCCAAACATAAACAACGGCACTTTCCCTGGGAAACAAAAGTCACCTGCCCTGGTTCCTGATGGCAGATTGGAGGTCTTCGTTGGCACTATTAAACCAGCCTGGGGTGGCACTGGTGCCAGCTTGGGTCTGGGAATCATTCCCTCTATCGGCGGATTTTCAGGAGCCAGCCGGCCACTCCGGGCCACAGGCCCCCATGCATAAACAACGGCCGTTTCCCTCTGATATAAAAGTCATCAGCCCCTGGTTCCTGATGGCAGATTGGAGGTCTCCGTTAGCACTATCAAACCAGCCCGAGTTGGCACTGGTGCCAGCTTGGGTCTGGGAGGCATCCTGCGTATCGCGGATTTTCAGGAGCCAGCCGGCTACTCCGGGCCACAGGCACCCAAACATAAACAACAGCACTTTCCCTGGGAAGGAGAATTCATCAGCCCCGGTTCCTGATGGCAGATTGTAGGACTCCGTTGGCACTATCAAACCAGCCTGAGTTGGCACTGGTGCCAGCTTGGGTCTGGGAGGCATCCTGTATGTATCGGAGTTTTTCAGGAGCCAACCCCGGCCACTCCGGGCCACAGACCCCCCAAACATAAAAACAACCCTTTCCCCTGGGAAACAAAAGTCATCTGCCCCGGTTCCTGATGGCAGATTGTAGGACTCCGTTGGCACTATCAAAACAGCCCGAGTTGGCACTGGTGCCAGCTTGGGTCTGGGAGGCATCCTGTATCAGCGGATTTTCAGGAGCCAACCCGCCACTCCTGTCCACAGACCCCCAAACATAAACCACGGCCCTTTCCCTCTGAAACAAAGTCACCAGCCCCGGTTCCTGATGGCAGATTGTAGGACTCCGTTGGCACTATCAAACCAGCCTGAGTTGGCACTGGTTGCCAGCTTGGGTCTGGGAGGCATCCTGCGTATCGCCCGGATTTTCAGGAGCCAGCGGCCACTCCGGGCCAGAGACCCCCAAACAAAAACACCAGGCTTTTCCCTCTGAAACAAAAGTCACCAGCCCCGGTTCCTGATGGCAGATTGTAGGACTCCGTTGGCACTATCAAACCAGCCTGAGTTGGCACTGGTGCCAGCTTGGGTCTGGGAGGCATCATCCTGTATCCGCGGATTTTCAGGAGCCAACCCGGCCACTCCGACCACAGACCCCCCATAAACATAAATATAAACAGCCCCTGGTTCCTGATGGCAGATTTCCCTCTGACTATCAAAAAGTCACTGGTGCCAGCCCCTGGTTCCTGATGGCAGATTGTACTCTGGGCCACAGGACTCCGTTGGCACTATCAAACCAGCCCGAGTTGGCACTGGTGCCAGCGAGTTGGGTCTGGGCCAGGGTCTGGGGAAGGCATGCGTATCGCGGTTTTTCAGGAGCCACCCGGCCACTCCGGCCACAGAGCCCCAAACATAAACAATGGGCCTTTCCTGGGAAACAAAACTCACCAGGCCCTGGTCCTGATGGCAGATTGTAGGACTCCGTTGGCACTATCAAACCAGCCTGGGTTGGCACTGGTGCCAGCTTGGGTCTGGGAGGCATCCTGCGTGTCAGCGCGGATTTTCAGGAGCCAGCCAGCCACTCCTGTCCACTGAGCCCCAAACAAAACAACGGCCCTTTCCCTCTGAATATAAAAAGTCACCAGCCCCTGGGTCCTGATGGCAGATTGTAGGACTCCGTTGGCACTATCAAACCAGCCTGAGTTGGCACTGGTGCCAGCTTGGGTCTGGGAAGCATTCCCTGTATTGCCCGGATTTTTCAGGAGCCAGCCCGGCCACTCCGGGCCACAGGCCCCAAACATAAACAACGACCCTTTCCCTGGAAAGGAAAAAACTCATCCAGCCCCGGTTCCTGATGGCAGATTGTGGGGACTCCGTTGGCACTATCAAACCAGCCTGAGTTGGCACTGGTGCCAGCTTTGGGTCTGGGAAGCATTCCTGTATCAGCGGATTTTCAGGAGCCAACCCGGCCACTCCGGACCACAGGCCCCCAAACATAAACAATCGCCCTTTCCCTGGAAGAAGGCACTATCAAAAAGTCACCAGCCCGGTTCCTGATGGCAGATTGCCATGGCCAGGACTCCGTTGGCACTATCAAACCAGCCGAGTTGGCACTGGTGCCAGCTTGGGTCTGGGAGGCATCCTGTATCGCGGATTTTCAGGAGCCAGCCGGCCACTCCGGGGCCACAGGCCCCAAACATAAACAACGGGCCTTTCCCTCTGAAACAAAAGTCACCAGCCCCGGTTCCTGATGGCAGATTGTAGGACTCCGTTGGCACTATCAAACCAGCCCGAGTTGGCACTGGTGCCAGCTTGGGTCTGGGAAGCATCCTAGCGTGTTAGCGGATTTTCAGGAGCCAGCCGGCCACTCGGGCCACAGGCCCCCAAAACATAAACAACGGCCCTTTCCCTCTGAAACAAAAGTCACCTGCCCTGGTTCCTGATGGCAGATTGGTGGGACTCCGTTGGCACTATCAAACCAGCCCAGAGTTGGCACTGGTGCCAGCTTGGGTCTGGGAGGCATCCTGTATCAGCGGATTTTCAGGAGCCAGCCCGGCCACTCCGGTCCACAGGCCCCAAACATAAACAACGGGCCTTTCCCTCTGAAACAAAAGTCACCAGCCCCGGTTCCTGATGGCAGATTGTAGGACTCCGTTGGCACTATCAAACCAGCCTGAGTTGGCACTGGTGCCAGCTTGGGTCTGGGAGGCATCCTGCGTATGGCCCGGGATTTTCAGGAGCCAACCCGGCCACTCTCGGGGCACAGGCCCCAAACATAAACAACGGGCCTTTCCCTCTGAAACAAAAACTCACCAGCCCGGTTCCTGATGGCAGATTGTAGGACTCCGTTGGCACTATCAAAACCAGCCCGAGTTGGCACTGGTGCCAGCTTGGGTCTGGGAGGCATCCTGCGTATCAGCGGATTTTTCAGGAGCCAGCCCGGCCACTCCTGTCCACAGAGCCCCAAACATAAACAGCGGGCCTTTTCCCTCTGAATAAAAGTCACCAGCCCCTGGTTCCTGATGGCAGATTGTGGGACTCCGTTGGCACTATCAAACCAGCCTGAGTTGGCACTGGTGCCAGCTTGGGTCTGGGAAGCATCCTGCGTATCGCGCGGATTTTTTCAGGAGCCAGCCCGGCCACTCGGACCACAGGCCCCAAACATAAACAACGGGCACTTTCCTGGGAAACAAAAGTCACCTGCCCCGGTTCCTGATGGCAGATTGTGGGACTCCGGTGCTACTATCAAACCAGCCTGAGTTGGAACTGGTGCCAGCTTGGGTCTGGGAGGCATCCTGCGTATGCGGTTTTTCAGGAGCCAACCCGGCCACTCCGGGCCACAGGCCCCAAACATAAACCACGGCCCTTTCCCTGGGAAACAAAACTCACCAGCCCTGGTCCTGATGGCAGATTGTAGGACTCCGTTGGCACTATCAAACCAGCCGAGTTGGCACTGGTGCCAGCTTGGGTCTGGGAAGCATTCCTGTGTCGCGGATTTTCAGGAGCCACCCGGCCACTCTGGGCCACAGACCCTCAAACATAAACAACGACCCTTTTATCTGGGAAAAAAGTCATCCGCCCGGTTCCTGATGGCAGATTGTAGGACTCCGTTGGCACTATCAAACCAGCCCGAGTTGGCACTGGTGCCAGCTTGGGTCTGGGGAAGCATTCCTGCGTATCGCGGATTTTCAGGAGCCAGCCGGCCACTCCAGGCCACAGGCCCCAAAACATAAACAACGGCCCTTTCCCTCAGAAACAAAAGTCACCAGCCCAGGTTCCTGATGGCAGATTGTAGGACTCCGTTGGCACTATCAAACCAGCCAGAGTTGGCACTGGTGCCAGCTTGGGTCTGGGAAGCATTCCCTGTATGCATCGCGGTTTTTTCAGGAGCCAGCCCGCCCTCCAGGCCACAGGCACACAAACATAAACAACGGGCCTTTCCCTGGGAAACAAAAGTCACCTGCCCTGGTTCCTGATGGCAGATTGGAGGTCTCCGTTGGCACTATTAAACCAGCCTGAGTTGGCACTGGTGCCAGCTTGGGTCTGGGCATCATTCCTGTATCGCGGATTTTCAGGAGCCTGCTGGCCACTCTGGACCACAGACCCCCAAACATAAACAACAGGGCCTTTCCCTGGGAAACAAAACTCACCAGCCCCGGTTCCTGATGGCAGATTGTGGGACTCCGGTTAATACTATCAAACCAGCCTGAGTTGGCACTGGTGCCAGCTTGGGTCTGGGAGGCATCCTTCCCGTGTCAGCGGATTTTCAGGAGCCAGCCCGGCCACTCCGGTCCACAGACCCCCAAACATAAAAACGACCCTTTCCCTGGGAAGGAAAAGTCATCTGCCCTGGGTCCTGATGGCAGATTGTAGGACTCCGTTGGCACTATCAAACCAGCCCGAGTTGGCACTGGTGCCAGCAGGTCTGGGAAGGCATTCCTGTATATCGCGGATTTTCAGGAGCCAACCCGGCCACTCCGGTCCACAGACCCCCAAACATAAACCACGGCCCTTTCCTTTTGAAACAAAAGTCACCAGCCCCGGTTCCTGATGGCAGATTGTAGGACTCCGTTGGCACTATCAAACCAGCCGGAGTTGGCACTGGTGCCAGCTTGGATCTGGGAGGCATCCCGTGTCATCGCGGATTTTTCAGGAGCCAGAGGGCCAGAGGCCCCAAACAAAACTCCATCAATTCCCTCTGAAACAAAAGTTGCCAGCCCCGGTTCCTGATTGCAGATTGTAGGACTCCGTTGGCAGGATCAAACCAGCCAGAGTTGGCACTGGTGCCAGCTCGGGTCTGGGAGGCATCCTGCGTGTCGCTAAATTTTTTCAGGAGCCAACCCGGCCACTCCGGACCACAGAGCCCCAAACATAAACAATGGCACTTTCCCTGGGATACAAAACTCACCAGGCCCTGGTCCTGATGGCAGATTGTAGGACTCCGTTGGCAGGATCAAAGCAGCCTGGGTTGGCACTGGTGCCAGCTTGGGTCTGGGAGGCATCCTGCGTATCGCGGATTTTCAGGAGCCAGCCAGCCACTCCTGTCCACTGAGCCCCAAACAAAAACAACGGCCCTTTCCCTCTGATATAAAAGTCACCAGCCCCTGGTCCTGATGGCAGATTGTAGGACTCCGTTGGCACTATCAAATCAGCCTGAGTTGGCACTGGTGCCAGCTTGGGTCTGGGAAGCGTTCCCTGTATCGCGGATTTTCAGGAGCCAGCCGGCCACTCCGTGCCACAGACCCTCAAACATAAACAACGACCCTTTACCTGGAAAGGAAAACTCATCAGCCCCGGTTCCTGACGGCAGATTGTAGGACTCCGTTGGCACTATCAAACCAGCCCGAGTTGGCACTGGTGCCAGCTTAGGTCTGGGAAGCGTTCCTGTATGCGGATTTTCAGGAGCCAGCCGGCTACTCTGGGCCAGACCCCCAAACATAAACAACGGCCTTTTCCCTGGGAAACAAAAGTCATCGTGCCCTGGTTCCTGATGGCAGATTGGAGGTCTCCGTTGGCAGTATTAAACCAGCCCGAGTTGGCACTGGTGCCAGCTTGGTTCTGGGAATCATTCCTGTATGCTTGGATTTTCAGGAGCCAACCCGGCCACTCCTGTCCACAGACCCCCAAACATAAACAACGGCCCATTTCCCTCTGAAACAAAGTCAACTGCCCCGGTTCCTGATGG
>NW_022148267.1:0-30773 GCF_901933205.1 Camarhynchus parvulus
CAAACCCCCCGAGATGCCCCCAAACCCCCTGAGATGCCCCCAAACCCCCCCTGAGATGCCCCCAGACGCCCGAGACGCCCCAGGTGTCCGTGCCGGGGTTACCTGGGCAGGTGAGGGCGGGCGGGGCGGGGCCGGGGGGCGTTGAGGCTGCGGCTCAGCAGGTGCGAGTAGCGCTCCGTCTGGCCCACGATGAAGTCCAGCTGCAGGTCCAGCGCCTTCTTGCGCTTCTCCTCGAGCCGCGACTGCTGCTTGAACTGCACCACCTGGATGGGGGGACACCTGGGGTCACCTGGGGGGCACCTGGGGGCACCTGGGCGCAGGCAGCGGGCACTGATGGGCACCCCGTGGGCAGCGGGGGGCATTGGTGGTCAGCAATGGTCATTGATGGTCATTGGTGGTCATCCAATGGTCCTTGATGGTCATTGATGGTCATTGATGGTTATTGATGGTCATTGGTGGTCATTGATGGGCACCCAATGGTCATTGATGGTCATTGATGGGCACCCCGTGGGCAGTGGTGGGCATTGGTGGTCAGCAATGGTCATTGATGGCCACTGATGGTCATTGATGGTCATCCAATGGTCCTTGATGGTCATCCAATGGTCACTGATGGTTATTGATGGTCATTGACGGTCATTGATGGACACCCAATGGTCATTGATGGTCATCCATGGGACCCAATGGTCACTGATGGGCACCCAATGGTCATTGACGGTCATTGGTTGTCATCCAATGGTCATTGATGGTCATCCAATGGTCATTGATGGTCATCCATGGGCACCCAGTGGTCAGCAATGGTCATTGATGGTCATCAATGGTCATTGGTGGTCATCAATGGTCATTGGTGGTCATTGATGGTCATTGATGGTCATCCATGGTCATCAATGGTCATCAATGGTCATTGATAGTCATTGATGGTCATTGATGGTCATCAATGGTCATTGATAGTCATCAATGGTCATTGGTGGTCATTGATGGTCATTGATGGTCATCCAATGGTCATTGACGGTCATCCAATGGTCATTGATGGTCATCAATGGTCACTGATGGTCATCAATGGTCATTGGTGGTCATTGATGGTCATCCAATGGTCATTGGTGGTCATTGATGGTCATCCATGGGCACCCAATGTTCAGCAATGGTCACTGATGGACACCCAATGGTCATTGATGGTCATTGATGGGCAGCCCGTGGGCAGTGGGGTGGATTGGTGGTCAGCAACGGTCAGCAATGGTCATTGGTGGTCATTGATGGTCATCCATAGGCACCCAATGGTCATTGATGGTCATTGATGGTCATTGGTGGTCATTGATGGTCATCCATAGGCACCCAATGGTCATTGATGGTCATTGATGGTCATCCATGGGCACCCAGTGGTCAGCAGTGGTCACTGATGGTCATCAATGGTCATTGATGGTCATTGATGGTCATCCAATGGTCATTGATGGGCACCCAATGGTCATTGATGGTTATTGATGGTCATCAATGGTCATTGATGGTCATCCATGGGCACCCAGTGGTCAGCAGTGGTCACTGATGGTCATCAATGGTCATTGATGGTCATTGATGGTCATCCAATGGTCATTGATGGTCATCCATGGGCACCCAGTGGGCAGCAGTGGTCATTGATAGTCATTGATGGTCATTGATGGTCATTGATGGTCATCAATGGGCACCAATGGTCATTGATGGTCATTGATGGTCATTGATGGTCACTGATGGTCATCAATGGGCACCAATGGTCATCGATGGTCATTGATGGTCACTGATGGTCAGCAACGGTCATTGATGGTCATCAATGGGCACCAATGGTCAGCAATGGTCATTCGTGGTCATTGATGGTCATTGATGGTCATTGATGGTCATCCATGGGCACCCAGTGGGCAGTAGTGGTCATTGATGGTCATCAATGGTCATTGGTGGTCATTGATGGTCATTGATGGTCATCCAATGGTCATTGATGGGCACCCAATGGTCACTGATGGTCATTGATGGTCATCCATGGGCACCCAGTGGGCAGCAGTGGTCATTGATAGTCATTGATGGTCATTGATGGTCATCAATGGGCACCAATGGTCATTGATGGTCATTGATGGTCATTGGTGGTCATTGGTGGTCATTGATGGTCACTGATGGTCATCAATGGGCACCAATGGTCATCGATGGTCATTGATGGTCACTGATGGTCAGCAACGGTCATTGATGGTCATCCAATGGGCACCAATGGTCAGCAATGGTCATTGGTGGTCATTGATGGTCATTGATGGTCATCAATGGGCACCAATGGTCATCGATGGTCATTGATGGTCACTGATGGTCAGCAATGGTCATTGATGGTCATTGATGGTCATCAATGGGCACCAATGGTCATTGATGGTCATTGATGGTCATTGATGGTCACTGATGGTCACTGATGGTCACTGATGGTCATTGATGGTCATTGATGGTCATTGATGGTCACTGATGGTCACTGATGGTCACCAATGGGCACCAATGGTCATTGATGGTCATTGATGGTCATTGGTGGTCATTGATGGTCATTGATGGTCATCCAATGGTCATTGATGGTCATTGATGGTCATCCAATGGTCATTGATGGTCATCCATGGGCACCAATGGTCATTGATGGTCATCCATGATCATTGATGGCCATCCATGGGCACCCAGTGGTCAGCAATGGTCATTGATGGTCATCCATGGTCATTGATGGTCATTGATGGGCACCCCATGGGCAGCGATGGGCATTGGTGGTCAGCAATGGTCAGCAATGGTCATCGTGGGCACCCAGTGATGTGCCCAGGTGTGCCCAGCTGCCCCCAGGTGTGTTTAACTGCCCCCAGGTGTGCCCAGCTGCCCCCAGGTGTATCCCAGGTGCCCCCAGATGTGCCCAGGTGCCCCCAGGTGTGCCCAGCTGCCCCCAGGTGTATCCCAGGTGCCCCCATGTTCCCCAGGTGCCCCCAGATGTGCCCAGCTGCCCCCAGGTGTGCCCCCAGGTGTGTTTAACTGCCCCAAAGTGTGCCCCCAGGTGTGCCTGGGTGCCCCCAGGTGTGTTTAACTGTCCCCATGTGCCCCCAAGTGTACCCCAGGTGCCCCCAGGTGTATTTAACTGTCCCCAAGCGTGCCCAGGTGCCCCCAGGTGTGCCCAGGTGTGTGTAACTGCCCCCAGGTGCCCCCAGCTGTGCCCAGGTGCCCCCAAGTGCCCGCAGGTGTGACCCAGGTGTCCCCAGGTGCCCCCAAGTGCCCCCAGGTGTATCCCAGGTGTGGCCACAGGCGTGCCCGCAGGTGTGACCCAGGTGTCCCCAGGTGTGCCCCCAGGTGTATCCCAGGTGTGCCCACAGGCGTGCCCAGGTGTGGCCACAGGCGTGCCCAGGTGTGCCCACAGGCGTGCCCGCAGGTGCCCCCATGTGCCCCCAGGTGTGTTTAACTGTCCCCAGGGGTACCCCAAGTGCCCGCAGGTGCCCCCAGGTGTGTTTAACTGCCCCCAGGTGTGCCCAGGTGTGCCCAGGTGTGCCCAGGTGTATTTAACTGTCCCCAAGTGTGCCCATGTGCCCCCAGGTGCCCCCAGGTGTGTTTAACTGCCCCCAGGTGTGTTTAACTGCCCCCAGGTGTGTTTAACTGCCCCCATGTGCCCCCAGGTGTATCCCAGGTGCCCCCAGGTGTGCCCCCAGGTGTGTTTAACTGCCCCCAGGTGTGTTTAACTGCCCCCAGGTGCCCCCAGGTGTGTTTAACTGCCCCCAGGTGCCCCCAGGTGTGTTTAACTGCCCCCAGGTGTGTTTAACTGCCCGCAGGTGTGCCCCCAGGTGCCCGCAGGTGTGCCCAGGTGTGTTTAACTGCCCCCAGGTGCCCCCAGGTGCCCCCAGGTGTGCCCAGGTGTGTTTAACTGCCCCCAGGTGCCCCAGGTGCCCGCAGGTGTGCCCCAGGTGTGCCCGCGGTGCCGGTACCTTCTCCACGCTGCTCCAGAAGTGGCGCACCTCGCGGGCGATGGCGGCGGCCACGCGGCGCAGCTTGGCCTGCTCCTCGCGCTTGGCGCGCTCCTGCCGCTGCCGCTGCTCCTCGTGGTGCCGCATCACCATGCGCACCACCTGGCACAGGTGCGGGCACAGGTGAGGGGCGCCGGAAACTCCCCAAAAACACCCCCGAAATAATCCCCAAAAAATCCACAAAAAATTCCCAAAAATTCCCCAAAAAATCCCCAAAAAAATCCCCCAAAAATCCCAAAAAAAGGCATAAAAATCCCCCAAAAAACCCTCAAAAATCCCCCAAAAAATCCCCCAAAAAATCCCCCAAGAAATCCCAAAAAAATTCCCCCAAAAATTCCCAAAAAATCCCCCCAAAAATCCTAAAAAAATCTTTAAAATATCCCCAAAAAATCCCCCAAGAAATCCCAAAAAAATCCCCCAAAAAATCCAAAAAAATCCCCCAAAAAATTCCCAAAAAATCCCCCCCAAAATCCTAAAAAAATCTTTAAAATATCCCCAAAAAATTCCCAAAAAATTCCCAAAACACTCCCAAAAAAATCCCCCAAAAAACCCCAAAATAATCCCCCCAAAAAATCCTAAACAAATCCTAAAAAAAACCCCAAAAAAGTCATTAAAATCCCCCAAAAAGCCCTCAAAAATCCCCCAAAAAATCCCCAAAAAATCCCCCAAAAATCCCCCAAGAAATCCCAAAAAAATCCCCCCAAAAATCACCAAAAATCCAAAAAAGTTCCCTTAAAATCCCCCAAAAATCCTAAAAAAATCTTTAAAATATCCCCAAAAAATCCCCCAAAAAATCCCCCAAGAAATCCCAAAAAAATCCCTCCAAAAATTCCCTAAAAATCCCCCAAAAATCCTAAAAAAATCTTTAAAATATCCCCAAAAAGTTCCCAAAAAATTCCCAAAACATTCCTAAAAAAATCCCAAAAAAATCCCCAAAAATCCCCCAAAAATCCCCCAAGAAATCCCAAAAAAATTCCCCCAAAAATTCCAAAAAAATCCTAAAAATTCCCAAAAAATCCCCCCAAAAATCCCAAAAAAACCCCAGAAAAAATCCCAAAAAAATACCCCAAAAAATCCTAAAAATATCCCCCAAAAAATCCCCAAAAAATGCCCCAAAAATCCTAAAAAAATCCCCCCAAAAATCCTAAAAATTTAAAAAAAAATCCCCCAAAATCTCAAAAAAATCCCCAAAAAATCCCCAAAACAATCCCCCAAAAAATCCTAAAACTATCCCCCCAAAAATCCCCAACAAATCCCCAAAAAATGCCCCAAAAAATCCTAAAAATTAAAAAAAAAAATCCCCAAAAAATCCCCCCAAAAATCTTAAAAAACCCTCCAAAAAATCCTAAAAATCCCAAAAGCATCCCAAAAATTCAAAAAAAAATCCCCCAAACAATCCTAAAAAAATCCCCAAAAATCCTTCAAAAATTCCCCAAGAAATCCTGAAAAAATCCCCCAAAAATCCCCAAAAATCCTCAAAAACTCCCAAAAAATCCTCAAAAAAATCCCCCAAAAAATCCCCAAAAAATCCTCAAAATATCCTTAAAAGTCCCCCCAAAAATTCCCAAAAAATCCCCAAAAAATCCTAAAATTCCCCCAAAAATCCCCCCAAAAATCCCAAAAAAGATTCCCAAAAAAATCCTAAAAAAATCCCCAAAAAGATCTCCCAAAAAATCCTAAAAAAATCCCCCAAAAAGTCCTGAAAATATCCCACAAAAAATTTCCCAACAAATCCCCAAAAAATCCTAAAAAAATCCCCCAAAAATTCATAAAAATCCCCCCAAAAAATCCCCAAAAAATCCCAAAAAAATCCCCCAAAATCCTAAAAAAGATCCCCAAAAATTCCCAAAAATCCCAGAAGAATCCTAAAAAAATCCCCAAAAATCCCCAAAAAAATCCCCAAAAAAAATCCCAAAAAATCCCCAAAAAAATCCTAAAAAAAAACCCCAAGAAATTCTGAAAAATGCCCCCAAAATCCTAAAAATCCCCAAAAAACCCCAAAAAAATCCTAAAAAAACCCCCAAAAAATCCCCAAAATCCACCCCAAAAATCCTTAAAAATCCCCACAAAAATCCCCAAAAAATCCCAAAAAAGTCCTAAAAAAAACCCCAAAAAACCCTAAAAATTCCCCAAAAATCCCCCAAAAAGATCCCCCAAAAATCCCCCAAAAAATCCTACAAATCCCCCCAAAATCCTAAAAATCAAAACAAAAAAAATCCCCAAAAATCGCACAAAAAATTTCACCCGTTTTTAATCCGATTTTTTTCCCGTTTTTGCCCAAATTTCACCCAAATTTCACCCAAATTTTGCCCAGCTGTGCCCAGGGTCAGGCCACAGCTTCTCCACGTGCCCAAACCCACCTGAGATGCCACCACAACTTCACAAAAGGCAAAAATCACCCAAAAAACCCCAAATTTCACCCGATTGTCATCGAAATTTCGCCAAATTTCACCCGATTTTTACCCAAATTTCGCTCAATTTTTGCCCAATATTCACCCAATTTTTGTCCAATTTTTGTCCAATTTTTGCCCAAATTTCACCCAAATTTTGCCCAAATGTGCCCAGGGTCAGGCCACAGCTTCTCCACGTGCCCAAACCCCCCTGAGATGCCACCACAGCCGTTCCTAGTGACCAAAAACCACCAAAAACCCCCCAAATTTCACCCGATTTTCATCAAAATTTCGCCAAATTTCACCTGATTTTCACCCAAATTTTGTCCAAATTTTCACCCAGGTGTGCCCCGCTGCAACCTGAGCTTCTCCAGGTGCCCAAACCCCCCTGAGATGCCACCACGGGGGTTCCTAGTGACCAAAAACCACCAAAAACCCCCCAAATTTCACCCGATTTTCATCAAAATTTCGCCAAATTTCACCCAATTTTCACCCAAATTTTGTCCAATTTCACCCAAATTTTGCTCAGATGTACCCAGGGTCAGGCCACAGCCTCTCCACGTGCCCAAACCCACCTGAGATGCCACCACAACTTCACAAAAAGGCAAAGATCACCCCAAAAAACCCCAAATTTCACCCGATTGTCATCGAAATTTCGCCCAATTTCACCCGATTTTTGCCCAAATTTCGCTCAATTTTTGCCCAAGTTTCACCCAAATTTTACCCAGCTGTGCCCAGGGTCAGGCCACAGCTTCTCCAGGTGCCCAAACCCCCTGAGATGCCACCACAGCCGTTCCTAGTGACCAAAAACCACCCAAACCTACCCAAATTTCACCCGATTTTCATCAAAATTTCACCAAATTTCGCCCGTTTTCTGTCCAATTTTCACCCAAATTTCATGAAATTTTCACCCAGCTGTGCCCAGGTGCCACCTGAGCTTCTCCACGTGTCCAAACCCACCTGAGATGCCACCACAACTTCACAAAAAGGCAAAGATCACCCAAAAAACCCCAAATTTCACCCGATTGTCATCGAAATTTCACCAAATTTCGCTCAATTTTTGCCCAAATTTCACCCAAATTTCACCCAAATTTTGCCCAAATGTGCCCAGGGTCAGGCCACAGCTTCTCCACGTGCCCAAACCCCCCTGAGATGCCACCACAGCTGCTCCTAGTGACCAAAAACCACCAAAACGCCCCCAAATTTCACCCGATTTCCATCAAAATTTCGCCAAATTTCACCCGATTTTCACCCAAATTTTGTCCAATTTCACTCAAATTTCATCCAATTTCCTCCCAGCTGTGCCCAGGTGCCACCTGAACTTCTCCATGTGTCCAAACCCCCCTGAGATGCCACCACAGCCGTTCCTAGTGACCAAAAACCACCAAAAACCCCCCAAATTTCACCCGATTTTCATCAAAATTTCGCCAAATTTCGCCCGTTTTCTGTCCAATTTTCACCCAAACTTCATGAAATTTTCACCCAGCTGTGCCCAGGTGCCACCTGAGCTTCTCCACGTGTCCAAACCCACCTGAGATGCCACCACAACTTCACAAAAAGGCAAAGATCACCCCAAAAAACCCCAAATTTCACCCGACTGTCATCGAAATTTCGCCCAAATTTCGCTCAATTTTTGCCCAAATTTCACCCAAGTTTCACCCAAATTTTGCCCAAATGTGCCCAGGGTCAGGCCACAGCTTCTCCACGTGCCCAAACCCCCCTGAGATGCCACCACAGCCGTTCCTAGTGACCAAAAACCACCCAAACCCACCCAAATTTCACCCTATTTTTATCAAAATTTCGCCAAATTTCACCCAATTTTCACCCAAATTTTGCCCAAATTTTCACCCAGGTGTGCCCCGCTGCAACCTGAGCTTCTCCAGGTGCCCAAACCCCCCTGAGATGCCACCACGGGGGTTCCTAGTGACCAAAAACCACCAAAACCCCCCAAATTTCACCCGATTTTCATCAAAATTTCGCCAAATTTCACCCGATTTTCACCCAAATTTTGCCCAAATTTCACCCAAATTTTGCTCAGATGTGTCCAGGGTCAGGCCACAGCTTCTCCAGGTGCCCAAACCCACCTGAGATGCCACCACAGCCGTTCCTAGTGACCAAAAACCACCCAAACCCCCCCAAATTTCACCCGATTTTCATCAAAATTTCGCCAAATTTCGCCTGACTTTCGCCCAAATTTCACCCAGCTGTGCCCAGGTGCCACCTGAGTTTCTCCAGGTGCTCAAACCCACCTGAGATGCCACCACAACTTCGCAAAAAGGCAAAGATCACCCCAAAAAAACCCCAAATTTCACCCGATTGTCATCGAAATTTCGCTCAAATTTCACCCGATCTTTGCCCAAATTTCACTCAATTTTTGCCCAAATTTCACCCAAATTTTGCCCAGATGTACCCAGGGTCAGGCCACAGCTTCTCCACGTGTCCAAACCCACCTGAGATGCCACCACAACTTCACAAAAAGGCAAAGATCACCCAAAAAACCCCAAATTTCACCCGATTGTCATCGAAATTTCGCCAAATTTCACCCGATCTTTGCCCAAATTTCGCTCAATTTTCACCCAAATTTCACCCAAATTTCACCCAAATTTCACCCAAATTTTGCTCAGATGTACCCAGGGTCAGGCCACAGCTTCTCCAGGTGCCCAAACCCCCCTGAGATGCCACCACAGCCGTTCCTAGTGACCAAAAACCACCAAAACCCCCCCAAATTTCACCCGATTTTCATCGAAATTTCGCCAAATTTCGCCCAATTTTCACCCGATTTTCGCCCAATTTTTGCCCAAATTTCACCCAAATTTTGCTCAGATGTGCCCAGGGTCAGGCCACAGCCTCTCCACGTGTCCAAACCCACCTGAGATGCCACCACAACTTCGCAAAAAGGCAAAAATCACCCAAAAAGCCCAAATTTCATCCGATTGTCATCGAAATTTCACCCAAATTTAGCTCAATTTTTGCCCAAATTTCACCCAAATTTCACCCAAATTTTGCCCAAATGTGCCCAGGGTCAGGCCACAGCTTCTCCAGGTGCCCAAACCCCCCTGAGATGCCACCACAGCCGTTCCTAGTGACCAAAAACCACCAAAACCCCCCCAAATTTCACCCGATTTCCATCAAAATTTCACCAAATTTCACCCGATTTTCACCCCATTTTTTTCCAATTTCACTCAAATTTCATCCAATTTCCTCCCAGCTGTGCCCAGGTGCCACCTGAACTTCTCCATGTGTCCAAACCCCCCTGAGATGCCACCACAGCCGTTCCTAGTGACCAAAAACCCCCCAAATTTCACCCGATTTTTATCAAAATTTCGCCAAATTTCACCCAATTTTCACCTGATTTTCGCCCAAATTTTGCCCAATTTCACCCAAATTTTGCCCAAATGTGCCCAGGGTCAGGCCACAGCTTCTCCACGTGCCCAAACCCCCCTGAGATGCCACCACAGCTGCTCCTAGTGACCAAAAACCACCAAAACGCCCCCAAATTTCACCCGATTTCCATCAAAATTTCACCAAATTTCACCCGATTTTCACCCCATTTTTGTCCAATTTCACTCAAATTTCATCCAATTTCCTCCCAGCTGTGCCCAGGTGCCACCTGAACTTCTCCATGTGTCCAAACCCCCCTGAGATGCCACCACAGCCGTTCCTAGTGACCAAAAACCACCAAAACCCCCCAAATTTCACCCGATTTTCATCAAAATTTCGCCAAATTTCGCCCGTTTTCTGTCCAATTTTCACCCAAATTTCATGAAATTTTCACCCAGCTGTGCCCAGGTGCCACCTGAGCTTCTCCAGGTGCCCAAACCCACCTGAGATGCCACCACAACTTGGCAAAAAGGCAAAGATCACCCCAAAAAACCCCAAATTTCACCCGATTGTCATCGAAATTTCGCCCAAATTTCGCTCGATTTTTGCCCAAATTTCACCCAAATTTCACCCAAATTTTGCCCAAATGTGCCCAGGGTCAGGCCACAGCTTCTCCACGTGTCCAAACCCCCCTGAGATGCCACCACGGGGGTTCCTAGTGACCAAAAACCACCCAAACCCACCCAAATTTCATCGAAATTTCGCCAAATTTCGCTGAATTTTAACACAAATTTTGTCCAATTTCACCCAAATTTCACCCAAATTTTGCTCAGATGTGCCCAGGGTCAGGCCACAGCCTCTCCAGGTGCCCAAACCCACCTGAGATGCCACCACAACTTCACAAAAAGGCAAAGATCACCCAAAAAAACCCCAAATTTCACCCGATTGTCATCGAAATTTTGCCCAAATTTCGCTCAATTTTTGCCCAAATTTCACTCAAATTTCACCCAAATTTTGCCCAAATGTGCCCAGGGTCAGGCCACAGCTTCTCCACGTGCCCAAACCCCCCTGAGATGCCACCACAGCTGCTCCTAGTGACCAAAAACCACCAAAACGCCCCCAAATTTCACCCGATTTCCATCAAAATTTCACCAAATTTCACCCGATTTTCACCCCATTTTTGTCCAATTTCACTCAAATTTCATCCAATTTCCTCCCAGCTGTGCCCAGGTGCCACCTGAACTTCTCCATGTGTCCAAACCCCCCTGAGATGCCACCACAGCCGTTCCTAGTGACCAAAAACCACCAAAACCCCCCAAATTTCACCCGATTTTCATCAAAATTTCGCCAAATTTCGCCCGTTTTCTGTCCAATTTTCACCCAAATTTCATGAAATTTTCACCCAGCTGTGCCCAGGTGCCACCTGAGCTTCTCCAGGTGCCCAAACCCACCTGAGATGCCACCACAACTTGGCAAAAAGGCAAAGATCACCCCAAAAAACCCCAAATTTCACCCGATTGTCATCGAAATTTCGCCCAAATTTCGCTCGATTTTTGCCCAAATTTCACCCAAATTTCACCCAAATTTTGCCCAAATGTGCCCAGGGTCAGGCCACAGCTTCTCCACGTGTCCAAACCCCCCTGAGATGCCACCACGGGGGTTCCTAGTGACCAAAAACCACCCAAACCCACCCAAATTTCATCGAAATTTCGCCAAATTTCGCTGAATTTTAACACAAATTTTGTCCAATTTCACCCAAATTTCACCCAAATTTTGCTCAGATGTGCCCAGGGTCAGGCCACAGCCTCTCCAGGTGCCCAAACCCACCTGAGATGCCACCACAACTTCACAAAAAGGCAAAGATCACCCAAAAAAACCCCAAATTTCACCCGATTGTCATGAAATTTTGCCCAAATTTCGCTCAATTTTTGCCCAAATTTCACTCAAATTTCACCCAAATTTTGCCCAAATGTGCCCAGGGTCAGGCCACAGCTTCTCCACGTGTCCAAACCCCCCTGAGATGCCACCACAGCTGTTCCTAGTGACCAAAAACCACCAAAAACCCCCCAAATTTCACCCGATTTCCATCGAAATTTCGCCAAATTTCGCTAAATTTTAACCCAAATTTTGTCCAATTTCACCCAAATTTCAGCCAAATTTTGCTCAGATGTGCCCAGGGTCAGGGCACAGCTTCTCCACGTGCCCAAACCCCCCTGAGATGCCACCACAGCCGTTCCTAGTGACCAAAAACCACCAAAAATCACCCGAAACTCCACCAAAAATTGCCCGAATTTCACCCGATTGTCATCGAAATTTCGCCAAATTTCGCCAAATTTCGCTGAATTTTAACCCAAATTTCGTCCAATTTCACCCAAGTTTCAGCCAAATTTCACCCAGATGTGTCCAGGGTCAGGCCACAGCTTTTCCACGTGTCCAAACCCACCTGAGATGCCACCACAACTTCACAAAAAGGCAAAGATCACCCAAAAAAACCCCAAATTTCACCCGATTGTCATCGAAATTTCACCAAATTTCACCCGATTTTTGCCCAAATTTCGCTCAATTTTCACCCAAATTTCACCCAAATTTCACCCAAATTTTGCTCAGATGTACCCAGGATCAGGCCACAGCTTCTCCAGGTGCCCAAACCCCCCTGAGATGCCACCACAGCCGTTCCTAGTGACCAAAAACCACCAAAAATCTCCCGAAACTCCACCAAAAATTGCCCGAATTTCACCCGATTGTCATCGAAATTTCACCAAATTTCGCTGAATTTTAACCCAAATTTCGTCCAATTTCACCCAAATTTCACCCAAATTTTGCCCAGCTGTGCCCAGGGTCAGGCCACAGCTTCTCCACGTGCCCAAACCCACCTGAGATGCCACCACAACTTCACAAAAAGGCAAAGATCACCCCAAAAAACCCAAATTTCACCCGATTGTCATCGAAATTTCGCCCAAATTTCACCCGATTTTTGCCCAAATTTCACCCGATTTTTGCCCAAATTTCACCCGATTTTTGCCCAACTTTTGCCCAAGTTTCACCCAAATTTCATGAAATTTTCACCCAGCTGTGCCCAGGTGCCACCTGAGCTTCTCCACGTGTCCAAACCCACCTGAGATGCCACCACAACTTCGCAAAAAGGCCAAAATCACCCAAAAAACCCAAATTTCACCCGATTGTCATCGAAATTTCACCAAATTTCGCTCAATTTTTGCCCAAAGTTCACCCAAGTTTCAGCCAAATTTTGCTCAGATGTGCCCAGGGTCAGGCCACAGCTTCTCCACGTGCCCAAACCCCCCTGAGATGCCACCACAGCCGTTCCTAGTGATCAAAAACCACCCAAACCCACCCAAATTTCACCCTATTTTTATCAAAATTTCGCCAAATTTCACCCAATTTTCACCCAAATTTTGCCCAAATTTTCACCCAGGTGTGCCCCGCTGCAACCTGAGCTTCTCCAGGTGCCCAAACCCCCCTGAGATGCCACCACGGGGGTTCCTAGTGACCAAAAACCACCAAAACCCCCCAAATTTCACCCGATTTTCATCAAAATTTCGCCAAATTTCACCCGATTTTCACCCAAATTTTGCCCAATTTCACCCAAATTTTGCCCAGCTGTGCCCAGGGTCAGGCCACAGCTTCTCCACGTGCCCAAACCCCCCTGAGATGCCACCACAGCCGTTCCTAGTGACCAAAAACCACCAAAAACCCCCCAAATTTCACCCTATTTTTATCAAAATTTCGCCAAATTTCGCCCAATTTTCACCCAATTTTCGCCAAATTTTTGCCCAAATTTCACCCAAATTTTGCCCAGATGTGTCCAGGGTCAGGCCACAGCTTCTCCAGGTGCCCAAACCCCCCTGAGATGCCACCACTGCCGTTCCTAGTGACCAAAAACCACCAAACCCACCCAAATTTCACCCGATTTTCATCAAAATTTCGCCAAATTTCACCCGATTTTCACCCGATTTTCACCCAAATTTCGCCAAACTTCCCCCAAACTTCACCTTCCTGGCCACGCCCCTCTTCCAGCGGCGCTCCTGGGCGAAGTCGGCCGCCAGCCACTGCATCTCCTCGCACAGGTAATCCCAGTGCACCTTGGGCCGCGCCGGCTCGGGCACCTTGGGCAGGCGCCGCAGGGACCAGAAGCCCTCGCGCTTCATCTCGGCCACGCGGTGCTCCACCTCGGCCTCCTGCACGGGGGCAGAGCGGGCAGTCACGAAACCAGCGAAGAACGGCCAGAAAAGGCAAAAACAAGGGAAAAAATCGCAAAAAAATCGGGTTTTTTATCACAAAATTGGAATAGATTTGGTTTATTTTACTCAAAACCTCATCAAGTTTACCTGGTGAGAGGTGAGCACAAGTAAGGGACAGGGGAGAGAAATGAAATCAAAGAAAAGCAAAAAAAGGCAAAAAAAAGGGAAAAAATCGCTAAAAATTCGGGTTTTTTATCACAAAATTGGAATAAATTTGGTTTATTTCGCTCATTTTGTCTGGAGACAGGTGAGGGATGGGACAGGGACAGGGCAGGGACAGGGGAGAGGAATAAAATAAAATAAAAAAGCAAAAAAAAGCAAAAAAACCCCAAAAAAATTGCGAAAAATTCCGATTTTTTATCACGAAATTTGGATAAATTTGAATAAATTTGAATAAATTTGAATACACTTGAATCACTTTGATTGATTTCACTCAAAAGCTCCTAAAGCATTTACCTGGGACAGGGCAGGGACAGGGGAGAGAAATGAAATCAAAAAAAGGCAAAAAATGCAAAAAAAAGGGAAAAAATCGCAAAAAATTCACATTTTTTATCACGGAATTGGAATAAATTTGGTTTATTTCGCTCATTTTATCTGGAGACAGGTGAGGGACGGGGGAGAGACAGGGGAGAGAAATAAAATAAATAAAAGAATCAAAAAAAAGCAAAAAAAGCCAAAAAAAAAGGCAAAAAATTCCGATTTTTTATCACAAAATTTGAATAAATTTGAATACATTTGAATAAATTTGATTGATTGCACTCAAAAGCTCCTAAAGCATTTACCTGGGACAGGGCAGGGACAGGGGAGAGAAATGAAATCAAAGAAAAGCAAAAAAATGCAAAAAAAAGGGAAAAAATCGCAAAAAATTCACATTTTTTATCACAAAATTGGAATAAATTTGGTTTATTTCGCTCATTTTATCTGGAGACAGGTGAGGGACAGGGCAGGGACAGGGGAGAGAAATAAAATAAATAAAAGAAGCAAAAAAAAGCAAAAAAACCCCCAAAAAATCGCGAAAAATTCCGATTTTTTATCACGAAATTTGAATAAATTTGAATAAATTTGAATAAATTTGAATAAATTTGAATAAATTTGAATAAATTTGATTGATTGCACTCAAAAGCTCCTAAAGCATTTACCTGGGACAGGGCAGGGACAGGGGAGAGAAATGAAATCAAAAAAAGGCAAAAAAATGCAAAAAAAAGGGAAAAAATCGCAAAAAATTCACATTTTTTATCACAAAATTGGAATAAATTTGGTTTATTTCGCTCATTTTGTCTGGAGACAGGTGAGGGACAGGGGAGAGACAGGGGAGAGAAATAAAATAAATAAAAGAAGCAAAAAAAAGCAAAAAAAGCCAAAAAAATGGCAAAAAATTCCGATTTTTTGTCACAAAATTTGAATAAATTTGAATAAATTTGAATAAATTTGATTTATTGCACTCAAAAGCTCCTAAAGCATTTACCTGGGACAGGGCAGGGACAGGGGAGAGAAATGAAATCAAAAAAATACAAAAAAATGCAAAAAAAAGGGAAAAAATCGCAAAAAATTCACATTTTTTATCACAAAATTGGCATAAATTTGGTTTATTTTACTCAAAACCTCATCAAGTTTACCTGGTGAGAGGTGAGCACAGGTCAGGGACAGGGGAGAGAAACAAAATTAAAAAAAAAACCAAAAAAATTTGCAAAAAACCCCTAAAAATGGCAAAAAATTCCGATTTTTTATCACAGAATTTGAATAAATTCGAATGAATTTGAATAAATTTTGATTGATTTCACTCAAAAGCTCCTAAAGCATTTACCTGGGACAGGGCAGGGACAGGGGAGAGAAATGAAATCAAAAAAATGCAAAAAAAGGCAAAAAAAAGGGAAAAAATCGCAAAAAATTCACATTTTTTATCACAAAATTGGAATAAATTTGGTTTATTTCGCTCATTTTATCTGGAGACAGGTGAGGGACGGGGCAGGGACAAGGGAGAGAAATAAAATAAATAAAAGAAGCAAAAAAAAGCAAAAAAAGCCAAAAAAAAGGCAAAAAATTCCAATTTTTTATCACAAAATTTGAATAAATTTGAATAAATTTGAATAAATTTGAATACACTTGAATCACTTTGATTGATTTCACTCAAAAGCTCCTAAAGCATTTACCTGGGACAGGGCAGGGACAGGGGAGAGAAATGAAACTAAAAAAAATACAAAAAAATGCAAAAAAAAGGGAAAAAATCGCAAAAAATTCACATTTTTTATCACAAAATTGGAATAAATTTGGTTTATTTCGCTCATTTTATCTGGAGACAGGTGAGGGACGGGGCCGGGACAGGGCAGGGACAGGGGAGAGAAATAAAATAAATAAAAGAAGCAAAAAAAAGCAAAAAAACCCCAAAAAATCGCGAAAAATTCCGATTTTTTATCACGAAATTTGAATAAATTTGAATAAATTTGAATAAATTTGAATAAATTTGATTGATTTCACTCAAAAGCTCCTAAAGCATTTACCTGGGACAGGGCAGGGACAGGGGAGAGAAATGAAATCAAAAAAATACAAAAAAAATGCAAAAAAAAGAGAAAAAATCGCAAAAAATTAGGGTTTTTTATCACGGAATTGGCATAAATTTGGTTTATTTTACTCAAAACCTCATCAAGTTTACCTGGTGAGAGGTGAGCACAGGTCAGGGACAGGGGAGAGAAACAAAATTAAAAAAAAACAAAAAATTTGCAAAAAACCCCTAAAAATGGCAAAAAATTCCGATTTTTTATCACAAAATTTGAATAAATTCGAATGAATTTGAATAAATTTGATTGATTTCACTCAAAAGCTCCTAAAGCATTTACCTGGGACAGGGCAGGGACAGGGGAGAGAAATAAAATCAAAAAAATGCAAAAAAGGCAAAAAAAAGGGAAAAAATCGCAAAAAATTCACATTTTTTATCACAAAATTGGAATAAATTTGAATAAATTTGAATACATTTGAATAAATTTGATTGATTTCACTCAAAAGCTCCTAAAGCATTTACCTGGGACAGGGCAGGGACAGGGGAGAGGAATAAAATAAAATAAAAAAGCAAAAAAAGCAAAAAAGCCCAAAAAAATCGCGAAAAATTCCATTTTTTATCACGAAATTTGAATAAATTTGAATAAATTTGAATACACTTGAATAAACTTGATTGATTGCACTCAAAAGCTCCTAAAGCATTTACCTGGGACAGGGCAGGGGCAGGGGAGAGAAATGAAATCCAAAAAAAGCAGAAAAAATCACAAAAAATTTGGATTTTTTATCCCAACATTGGAATAAATTGGGAAATTTGCATACATTTGAATTGCAAAATTTGAATAAATCGGAGCTGTTCTGCTCCAAATCTAAGAAAGGTTTTTACCTGGGACAGGTCAGGGACAGGGGAGAGGAATAAAATAAATAAAAGAAGCAAAAAAAAGCAAAAAAACCCCAAAAAAATAGCGAAAAATTCCCATTTTTTATCACAAAATTTGAATAAATTTAAGGGGGAGAAATTTGGGGAGAAATTTTGGGGGGAATTTGGGGGGAAATTTGGGGGAGAAATTTGGGGATTTTGGGCAGAAATTTGCGGAATTTTGGGGGAGAAATTTGGAGAAATTTGGGAATTTTGGGGAGAAATTTGAGAATTTTGGGGAGAAATTTGGGGATTTTGGGGAGAAATTTGGGATTTTGGGGTGAAATTTGGGGATTTTGGTCAAATTGGGAAATTTGAGAGGATTTGGGGAATTTTGGGCGATTTTGAGAAGGAAATTTGGGGTTTTAGGGATTTTTGGGGGTTTGGGGTGAATTCCGGGGGTTTTGGGAAAATTGAGAATTTTGGGGAAAAAATTGGGATTTTTGGGTGAAAATTTGGGGAATTTGGGCAAAAAAATTGGGATTTTTAGGGGGTTTTGGGGGGATTTTGGGGGGAATTCGGGACTTTGGAAGGGAAATTTGGGGAGAAATTTGGGAATTTTGGGGAGAAATTTGGGGATTTTGGGGAGAAATTTGGGAATTTTGGGGAGAAATTTGGGAATTTTGGGGAGAAATTTGGGATTTTGGGGAGAAATTTGGGGAATTTTGGGGAGAAATTTGGAATTTGGGGAGAAATTTGGGGATTTTGGGGAGAAATTTGGGAATTTTGGGGGGAAATTTGGGGATTTTGGGGAGAAATTTGGGGATTTTGGGGGAGAAATTTGGGAATTTTGGGGTGGAATTTGGGGATTTTTGGGGAGAAATTTGGGGATTTCGGGGAGAAATTTGGGGATTTTGAGGAGAAATTTGGGGAATTTTTGGGGAGAAATTTGAGAAATTTGGGGAGAAATTTGGGAATTTTGGGGAGAAATTTGGGAATTTTGGGGAGAAATTTGGGGATTTTGGGGGAGAAATTGGGAATTTTGGGGGAGAAATTTGGGGAATTTTGGGGGAGAAATTTGGGGATTTTGGGCAGAAATTTGGGGGAATTTTGGGGAGAAATTTGGGGATTTTGGGGAGAAATTTGGGGATTTTGGGGAGAAATTTGGGAATTTTGGGGAGAAAATGTGGGGATTTGGGGAGAAATTTGGGAATTTTGGGGAGAAATTTGGGAATTTTGGGGAGAAATTTGGGGATTTTGGGGGGGAAATTTGGGGATTTCGGGGAGAAATTTGGGGATTTTGAGGGAGAAATTTGGGAATTTTGGGGAGAAATTTGAGAATTTTGGGGAGAAATTTGGGAATTTTGGGAGAAATTTGGGAATTTTGGGGAGAAATTTGGGGATTTTGGGGAGAAATTTGAGAATTTTGGGGAGAAATTTGGGGGGAATTTTGGGGAGAAATTTGGGAATTTTGGTCAAATTGGGAAATTTGAGAGGATTTGGGGAATTTTGGGCGATTTTGAGAAGGAAATTTGGGATTTTGGAGGGATTTTGGGGGTTTGGGGTGAATTCTGGGGATTTTGGGAAAATTGGAAATTTTGGGGAAAAAATTGGGATTTTTGGGTGAAAATTTGGGGATTTTGGGCAAAAAAATTGGGATTTTTAGGGGTTTAGGGGGGATTTTGGGAGGAATTCGGGACTTTGGAAGGGAAAATTGGGGAGAAATTTGGGAATTTTGGGGTGAAATTTGAGAATTTTGGTCAAATTGGGAAATTTGAGAGTATTTGGGGAATTTTGGGCGGTTTTGAGAAGGAAATTTGGGATTTTTGAGGGGATTTTTGGGGGATTTGGGGACCCGTCATCCTGCCCGAGGGCCCCTGTGAAAAACGGGGAGAAATCTCAGGATTTTGGGAAAATTAAACATTTTGGGGGAAAATCGGGATTTTTGGGTGAAAATTTGAGGATTTTAGGAGAAAATTTCGAGATTTTGGGCAAAGAAAAGGGATTTTTAGGCAGTTTTGGGGCCTTTTTGGGGGGGATTTTGGGGGGGAATTCGAGACTTTGAAAGGGAAAATCAGAAATTTTGGGCAGAAATTTGGGAATTTTGGGAGAAATTTGGGAATTTTGGGGGAAATTTGAGAGGATTTGGGGGGTTTTGATGAGGAAATTTGGGGTTTTTCGTGCAATTTTCAAAGGTTTTAGGGGAGTTTGGGAACCCTGGGGACACCTGGGAAATTTGGGGTGAAACCTCAAAATTTTGGGAAAATTTGGGGATTTTTGGGGGAAAATTGGGGTTTTAGGGGATTTTGGGGGAATTTTTGGGGTTTTCCAGAGAGTTTGGAAGGGAAAAGTGGGAATTTTGGGGGAGAACGTGGAAATTTGGGGAAATTGGGGTTTTGGGGTAATTTCAGGGGATTTTGGAGCATTTTGGGGCCATTCTGAGGGGTTTTAGAACTTTGGTGGCATTTTTGGGGATTTTGGGGAAGATTTTTTTAGGGGGTTTTTGGTCATTTTTAGGGGAATTTTGGGGCTTTTTTTGGGGGGGTTTTGGGGCCATATTTAGGAATTTTGGGGGAGATTTTGGAGACGATTTTTGGAGATTTTGGGGCTGATTTTGGGGGGATTTTTAGGGGATTTTGTGGCCGATTTTAGGAGATTTTGAAGGATTTTGGGGCTGATTTTTAGGAGATTTTGGGGCCATTTTTTGGGGATTCTGGGGAATTTTGGGGCCATTTTTGGGGGGATTTTGGGGCTGCTTTTACCTGATTTTGGGGATTTTTGGGGCCATTTATTGGGGATTTTGGTTGCTGGTTTTAGGTGAGATTTGGGGATTTTGGGGCCATTTTTGGGGGGATTTTGGGGCCATTTTTGGGGGGATTTTTGGGGCCATTTTGGGGATTTTGGGATTTTGGGTTTTGAGCCATTTTGTGGGGGGGATTTTTGGGCCGTTTTTAGAGGATTTTGAGGCCATTTTTCTGGGGATTTTTGGGCCAGTTTTAGAGAATTTTGGAGCCATTTTGGGGGCATTTTGGGGCCATTTTTAGAGGATTTTGAGACCATTTTGGGGGGATTTTTGGGCCATTTTTAGAGGATTTTGAGACCATTTTGGGGGGATTTTGGGGCCGTTTTAGAGAATTTTGAGACCATTTTGGGGGGATTTTTTGGGCCAGTTTTAGAGAACTTTGGAGCCATTTGTGGGGGGATTTTTGGGCCAGTTTTAGAGGATTTTGAGACCATTTTGGGGGGATTTTGGGGCCATTTTTAGAGAATTTTGGAGCCATTTTGGGGGGATTTTTGAGCTGTTTTTAGAGATTTTGAGACCATTTTGGGGGGATTTTTGGGCCGTTTTTAGAGGATTTTGAGACCATTTTTGGGGATTTTTGGGCCGTTTTTAGAGAATTTTGGAGCCATTTTGTGGGGGGATTTTTGGGCGTTTTTAGAGGATTTTGAGACCATTTTGGGGGGATTTTTGGGCCAGTTTTAGAGGATTTTGGAGCCATTTTGGGGGATTTTTGGGCCGTTTTTAGAGGATTTTGAGACCATTTTCGGGGGATTTTTGGGCGCGTTTTTAGAGAATTTTGAGACCATTTTGGGGGGGATTTTTGGGCTGTTTTGGTGCCGCCTTTGGGGGAATTTTTGGGATCATTTTTAGTGGATTTTGGGGCCATTTTGGGGATTTTGGAGCCATTTTTGGAGGTTTTTTGGGAAGATTTTTGGGGCTGTTTTTCACAGATGTTTTGGGATTTTACGGACCATTTTACAAGGATTTTTGGGCTGTTTTTGTGAATTTTGGAGTCATTTTCTGGGGGATTTTGGGGCCATTTTTAGAGAATTTTGGAGCCATTTTTGGGGGGATTTTTGGGCCAGTTTTAGAGGATTTTGGAGCCATTTTTGGGGGGATTTTTGGGCCGTTTTTAGAAGATTTTGAGACCATTTTGGGGGGATTTTGGGGCCATTTTTAGAGAATTTTGGAGCCATTTTTGGGGGGATTTTTGGGCCAGTTTTTAGAGGATTTTGGGCCATTTTGGGGGGATTTTGGGCCGTTTTTAGAGAATTTTGAGACCATTTTTGGGGGGATTTTGGGGCCATTTTTAGAGAATTTTGGAGCCATTTTTGGGGGGATTTTTGGGCCAGTTTTAGAGAATTTTGGAGCCATTTGTGGGGGGATTTTTGGGGCGCTTTTAGAGTTTTTGAGACCATTTTGGGGGATTTTTGGGGCTCGTTTTAGAGAATTTTGGAGCCATTTTTGGGGGGATTTTTGGGCCAGTTTTAGAGAATTTTGGAGCCATTTTTGGGGGATTTTTTGGGCCGTTTTAGAGGATTTTGGAGACCATTTTGGGGATTTTTGGGCCGTTTTTAGAGGATTTTGAGACCATTTTGGGGGGGATTTTTGGGCCAGTTTTAGAGGATTTTGAGACCATTTTGGGGGGAATTTTGGGCCAGTTTTAGAGAATTTTGAGACCATTTTGGGGGGATTTTGGGGCCAGTTTTAGAGAATTTTGGAGCCATTTTTGGGGGGATTTTTGGGCCGTTTTTAGAGGATTTTGAGACCATTTTGGGGGGATTTTTGGGGCCAGTTTTTAGAGAATTTTGGAGCCATTTGTGGGGGGATTTTGGGGCCATTTTTAGAGAATTTTGGAGCCATTTTGGGGGGATTTTTTGGGCCGTTTTTAGAGGATTTTGAGACCATTTTGGGGGATTTTGGGCGTTTTTGGGAGATTTTTGGGACCATTTTGGGGGATTTTGGGGCCAGTTTTAGAGAATTTTGGAGCCATTTGTGGGGGGATTTTGGGCCGTTTTTAGAGGAAATTTGGACCGTTTTGGGGGGAATTTTTGGGGCCGTTTTTAGAGGATTTTGAGACCATTTTGGGGGGATTTTTGGGCCAGTTTTAGAGAATTTTGAGACCATTTTGGGGGGATTTTGGGGCCAGTTTTAGAGAATTTTGGAGCCATTTTGGGGGGATTTTTGGGCCGTTTTTAGAGGATTTTGAGACCATTTTCGGGGGATTTTGGGGCCAGTTTTAGAGAATTTTGGAGCCATTTGTGGGGGGATTTTTGGGCCGTTTTTAGAGAATTTTGGAGCCATTTTTGGGGGGATTTTTGGGCTGTTTTTAGAGAATTTTGGAGCCATTTTGGGGGATTTTTGGGCCGTTTTTAGAGAATTTTGGAGCCATTTTGGGGGGATTTTGGGGCCGTTTTAGAGGATTTTGAGATTTTTGGGGTTTTTGGGGGGATTTTGGGGGGCCATTTTAGGGAATTTTGGGAGCCATTTGTGGGGGATTTTTTGGGTTTTAGTTTTTAGAGAATTTTGGAGCCATTTTGGGGGGATTTTTGGGCCGTTTTTAGAGAATTTTGGAGCCATTTTTGGGGGGATTTTTGGGCCAGTTTTAGAGAATTTTGGAGCCATTTTTGGGGGGATTTTTGGGCCGTTTTTAGAGGATTTTGAGACCATTTTGGGGGTTTTTGGGCCAGTTTTAGAGGATTTTGAGACCATTTTGGGGGGTTTTTGGGGCCAGTTTTAGAGAATTTTGGAGCCATTTTTGGGGGGATTTTTGGGCCGTTTTTAGAGAATTTTGAGACCATTTTTCTGGGGATTTTTGGGGCCATTTTTAGAGAATTTTGGAGCCATTTGTGGGGGGATTTTTGGGCCGTTTTTAGAGAATTTTGGAGCCATTTGTGGGGGGATTTTTGGGCCGTTTTTAGAGGATTTTGAGACCATTTTGGGGGGGGGGGGATTTTGGGGCCATTTTTAGAGAATTTTGGAGCCATTTTTGGGGGGATTTTTGGGCCGTTTTTAGAGGATTTTGAGGCCGTTTTTGGGGGGAATTTTGGGCTTTTTTAGGGGATTTTGGGGTGGGTTTTTGAACCGTTTTTGGCCATTCCCAGGTCCTCCCCCCCTTCCCTCCCCCACTCACCTGGGGGTGCAGAGGAGGGTGGGGGTGGGGCGGGGGGGCCCCGGGGCCGCCCCCCCCCCCCGGCCGCAGGGGCTGCTGGGTAGGGGGCGCCTCATGCTGGGGGGGGGCGCCCGGGCGGCCCAGCCTCACCTGAGCCGCGGCACCTGTGGGGGTGAGAGCACACCTGGGATACACCTGAGATACACCTGGGATACACCTGAGAGACACCTGGGATACACCTGGGATACACCTGAGATACACCTGGGATACACCTGGGATACACCTGAGATACACCTGGGATACACCTGAGATACACCTGGGATACACCTGGGATACACCTGAGATACACCTGGGATACACCTGAGACACACCTTAGATACACCTGAGATACACCTGAGATACACCTGGGATACGTGAGATACACCTGGGATACACCTGGGATACACCTGGGATACACCTGAGATACACCTGAGATACACCTGAGATACACCTGAGATACACCTGGGATACACCTGAGATACACCTGGGATACACCTGAGACACACCTGAACCTCACCTGAGCCCCCCCAGCCTCACCTGAGCCGCGACACCTGTGGGAGTGATGACACAACTGAGATACATGGCATACACCTGAGATACACCTGAGACACCTGAAACATCATCTGAGATACACCTGAGATACACCTGAGATACCTGAGAGACACCTGAGACACACCTCAGACAGGTGAGACCCACCTGAACCTCACCTGAGTCCCCCCCAGCCTCACCTGAGCCATGGTTATCTCATAGGACACACGAACACACGAATCACCTGGGACACACGGAAACCTGACACACGACACGCCACCGAACTCGTACTCACCTGAGCCCCTCCCATTCACCTGTCCCCTCTTTGTCCTCCCTGTGTCTCACCTCTCTCACCTGTCCTGTGTCCCACCTGTCCCACCTCTGGCCCACCTGTCCACCTGTCCTGTGCTCACCTGTCCTGTCCACTGCACCTGTCCTGTGTCTAGCCGGTCTACCTCTGACCGTGCACTTCCTGTGCCACTCTGTGTCCACCTGTCCTGTCCCACCGCCTCCTGTGTCCACCTGCCCACCTGTCCTGTGCCCACCTGTCCTGTGTCTCACCGTCCTGTGTCCCACCTGTCCCTGTCCCAGCCCCACCTGTCCCACCTGCCTGTGTCCATGTCCTGTGTCTACCTGCCTGTGTCCCACCGTCCTGTGCCCACTGTCCATCTGCCTGTGCCCCACTGTCCTGTGCCCACCTGTCCCACCTGTCCTGTGTCCCACCTGTCCTGTGTCCCACCTGTCCTGTGTCTCACCTGTCCTGTGTGCCACCTGTCCTGTGTCCCACCTGTCCCACCTGTCCTGTGTCTCACTTGTCTCACCTGTCCTGTGTCCCACCTGTCGCATCTGTCCTGTGTCTCACCTGTCCTGTGTCCCACCTGTCCTGTGTCTCACCTGTCCTGTGTCTCACCTGTCCCACCTGTCCTGTGTCCCACCTGTCCTGTGTCCCACCTGTCCTGTGTCCCACCTGTCCTGTGTCCCACCTGTCCTGTGTGCCACCTGTGTCCCACCTGTCCTGTGTCTCACCTGTCCTGTGTCCCACCTGTCCTGTGTCCCACCTGTCCCATCTGTCCTGTGTCCCACCTGTCCTGTGTCCCACCTGTCCCACCTGTCCTGTGTCTCACCTGTCCTGTGTCTCACCTGTCCTGTGTCCCACCTGTCCCACCTGTCCTGTGTCCCACCTGTCCTGTGTCTCACCTGTCCTGTGTCCCACCTGTCCTGTGTCCCACCTGTCCTGTGTCTCACCTGTCCTGTGTCCCACCTGTCCCACCTGTCCCACCTGTGCCTTACCTGTGTCTCACCTGTCCTGTGCCTCACCTATCCCTGTGTCTCACCTCTCTCCCCTGTGTCACCTGTGTGTCACCTGCCTGTGTCTCACCTGTGTATCACTTGTCTCTCTCACCTGTCTCACCTGTGTCTCACCTGCCTCTGTCTCACCTGTCTGTGCCTCACCTGTCTCTCCTGTCTGATTGCACCTGTCCCTGTGTCTCACCTGTCCCTCTCACCTGTCTGATTGCACCTGTCCCTGTGTCTCACCTGTCCCTGTGTCTCACCTGTCTCTCGTGTCTGATTGCACCTGTCCCTGTGTCTCACCTGTCCCTGTGTCTCACCTGTCCCTCACCTGTCTGATTGTACCTGTCCATGATGTCTCACCTGTCTCTCTCACCCGTCTGTCTCTCCCTGTGCTCCCCTGCCTCATCCCTTTGTCTTACCTGTCTGTATTTTATCTGCCCTTACCTGTATTCCACCTGCCTTACTTGACTCTCACCTGTCCCTCACCTGTGTCCCTCACCTGTCCCTCAACTGCGTCACTCATCCGTGTCTCACCTGTCTCTCTCGCCTGCCCAATTGCATTTGTCCAAAGTGTCTCACCTGCCTGTCTCACCTGTCCCACCTGTGTCACTCCTCTGTGTCTCACCTGTCTCTAGCCTCTCACCTGTCTGATCGCATTTGTCCAAGACGTCTCACCTGTCTGTGTCTCACCTCTCACCTGTCCTCATATCTCACCTGCATCTCACCTGCCTGTGTCTCACCTGTGTCTCACCTGTCTGTCCCTCACCTGTCTCACCTGTCCATACCTGTCCCACAGGAGGAGATGGATGTGAAGGTGCTGCAGTTCCGTAACAAGAACTTGTGTCTCACCTGTGTGCGTCTCACCTGGCCCTGTGTCTTGTCAGTCACCTGTCTCATCTATCTGTGTCTCACCTGTCTCACCTGTCCGTGTCTCACCTGTCTGTCCCTGTCACTCACCTGTCTCACCTGTCCCCTCACCTGTCCCGTGTCTCACCTGTTTGTGCAGAATCCTCACCTGTCCCCTCACCTGTGCTTGCAGGACCCTCCTCCTCCTCACCTGTGCCTCACCTGTCCCGTGTCTCATCTGTCTGTGCAGAATCCTCACCTTTCCCCTCACCTGTGTGTCTGTCACCTGTCCCCTCACCTGTGCTTGCAGGACCCTCCTCCTCCTCACCAGTCTCACCTGTCCCTCACCTGTCCCCGTGTCTCACCTGTGCCTCACCTGTCCCATGTCTCATCTGTCTGTGCAGAATCCTCACCTGTCTCACCTGTCCCCTCACCTGTATTTGCAGGACCCTCCTCCTCCTCACCAGTCTCACCTGTCCCTCACCTGTCCCTCACCTGTCCCCGTGTCTCACCTGTGCCTCACCTGTCCCATGTCTCATCTGTCTGTGCAGAATCCTCACCTGTCTCACCTGTCCCCTCACCTGTATTTGCAGGACCCTCCTCCTCCTCACCAGTCTCACCTGTCCCTCACCTGTCCCTCACCTGTCCCTGTCCCTCACCTGTGTGCACAGAGCCCTCACCTGTCCCTGTGTCCCTCACCTGTCCCTGTGTCCCACCTGTGTGCACAGAGCCCTCACCTGTCCCTGTCCCTCACCTGTCCCTGTGTCCCTCACCTGTGTGCACAGAGCCCTCACCTGTCCCTGTGTCCCTCACCTGTCCCACCTGTCCCTCACCTGTGTGTGCAGGACCCTCCTCCTCCTCACCTGTCACCTGTTTCTCACCTGTCCCACCTGTCCCTCACCTGTGTGTGCAGGACCCTCCTCCTCCTCACCTGTCACCTGTTTCTCACCTGTCCCACCTGTCCCTCACCTGTGTGCACAGAGCCCTCCCCCTTCCCCTCCTCCTCCTCACCTGTCCCACCTGTCCCTCACCTGTGTGCACAGAGCCCTCCCCCTCCTCCTCCTCCTCCTCACCTGTCTCACCTGTCCCTCACCTGTCCCTCACTGTGATCAATCCAGTGAATTTTTAAGTGAATTTCGCTGATTTCAGAGCAAAATCTTCCCAATTTTGAGATATTGGGGGTTTTTAAGGTGTTTTGCATCCCACACCTGTCCCTCACCTGTCCCTCACCTGTGCATCACTGTGACCAACTCAGTAAATTTTTTAAGTGAATTTCGCTGATTTTTGGGGTCAATTTTGCGAATTTTGGGGTAAAATCTCGGGGATTTTGGGGTAAAATCTTTGGAATTTTGGGGGTTTTTTTTAGGGTTTTTTTGGGGTTTTTGGCGTCCCTCACCTGCCCGATGTCACCTGTGCCCCGTGTCTCACCTGTGTGCGCGGGGCCCTCCTCCTCCTCCTCACACTCCACTTCCACGGTGCCGGTGAGGCCGGGGGGGCGTCCTGGGACAGGTGAGGGAGGGGAGGGGTTAAACACACCTGGGACAGGTGAGGGAGGGGTTAAACACACCTGGAACAGGTGAGGGAAGGGAAGGGTTAAACACACCTGGGACAGGTGAGGGAAGGGAAGGGTTAAACACACCTGAGACAGGTGAGGGAGGGAAGGGTTAAACACACCTGGGACAGGTGAGGGGGAGGGGTTAAACACACCTGGGACAGGTGAGGGATGGGAGGGGTTAAACACACCTGGGACAGGTGAGGGAGGGAGGGGTTAAACACACCTGGGACAGGTGAGAGAAGGGAGGGGTTAAACACACCTGGGACAGGTGAGGGAAGGGTTAAACACACCTGGGACAGGTGAGGGAAGGGTTAAACACACCTGGGACAGGTGAGGGAGGGGAAGGGTTAAACACACCTGGGACAGGTGAGGAGGGAGGTTAAACACACCTGGGACAGGTGAGGGAGGGAGGGGTTAAACACACCTGGGACGGTGGAGGAGTTAAACACACCTGGGACAGGTGAGGGAAGGGGTTAAACACACCTGGGACAGGTGGGAGGGGAGGGGTTAAACACACCTGGGACAGGTGAGGGAAGGGTTAAACACACCTGGGACAGGTGAGGGAGGGGAGGGGTTAAACACACCTGGGACAGGTGAGGGAGGGCAGGGGTTAAACAGACCTGGGACAGGTGAGGGAAGGGTTAAACATACCTGGGACAGAGGGTAAATATTTGGAGGGAAGGGGGTTAAACACACCTGGGACAGGTGAGGGAAGGGAGGTTAAACACACCTGGGACAGGTGAGGGGGAGGGAGGGGTTAAACACACCTGGGACAGGTGAGGGAAGGGTTAAACACACCTGGGACGGGAGGGAGGGAGGGGTTAAACACACCTGGGACAGGTGAGGGAGGGGTTAAACACACCTGGGACAGGTGAGGGAAGGGTTAAACACACCTGGGACAGGTGAGGGATGGGAGGGGTTAAACACACCTGGGACAGGTGAGGGAAGGGTTAAACACACCTGGGACAGGTGAGGGAGGGGGTTAAACACACCTGGGACAGGTGAGGGAAGGAAGGGGTTAAACACACCTGAGACAGGTGAGGGAAGGAAGGGGTTAAACACACCTGGGACAGGTGAGGGAAGGGTTAAACACACCTGGACACACCTGGACACACCTGGGGGGGTCCTGGGCACACCTGAGAGCACCTGGGGAGAGCCGAACAGGTGAGTCAGGGATGGGGACACACCTGGGCACACCTGGGGGCCGAAAGGGTTAAAATTGGGAGAAAATCGGTGAAATTTGGGAGAAAATCGGTGAAATTTGGGAGAAAATTGGTGAAATTTGGGAGAAATCGGTGAAAATTGGGAGAAATCAGTGAAATTTGGGAGAAATCAGTGAAATTTGGGAGAAATCGGTGAAATTTGGGGGTTCAGGGACACCTGGGCACACCTGGGCTCACCTGTCCCACCCAGGGACCCCAGAGCACAAAAAGAGCCCCAAAACTCCACACAGGGACCCCAAAAACCCCAAACTGACCCCAAAATCCTGAACTGGGACCCCAAAATCCTGAACTGGGACTCCAAAGCCCCAAAGAGACCCCAAACCCCAAACTGACCCCAAAATCCTGAACTGGGACCCCAAACCCCAAACAGGGACCCCAAAAACCCCAAACTGACCCCAAAATCCCAAACCGGGACCCCAAAAACCCTAAACTGACCCCAAACCCCAAACTGAGACCCCAAAATCCTGAACTGGGACCCCCAAAACTCCACACAGGGACCCCAAAACCCCAAAACTGAACCCCCAAAATCATAACTGGGACCTCAAAACCCCAAAACCCAAAACAGGGACCCCAAAAACCCCAAACTGACCCCAAAATCCTGAACTGGGACCCCAAAACTCCACACAGGGACCCCAAAAACCCCAAACTGACCCCAAAATCCTGAACTGGGACCCCAAAATCCTGAACTGGGACCCCAAACCCCAAAGAGACCCCAAGCCCCAAACTGGGACCCCAAAAACCCTAAACTGACCCCAAACCCCAAACTGGGACCCCAAAAACCCTAAACTGACCCCAAAATCCCAAACCGGGACCCCAAAAACCCTAAACTGACCCCAAACCCCAAACTGGGACCCCAAAAACCCAAACTGGGACCCCAAAAAACCAAACCCGGACCCCAAAATCCTGAACTGGGACCCCCAAACCCCGAACTGGGAGCCAAAACCCCACTCAGGGACCCCAAACTGACCCCAAACCCCACAAAGTGACCCCAAAAAACCAAACTAGGACCCCCCAAAGCCCAAACTGGGACCCCAAAAATCCTGAACTGGGACCCCCAAAACCCCAAAACAGACTTGGGCCCCCAACGCCCAAACCCGGAACCCCCAAAACCCCAAACTGGCCCAAAGCCAAAACCCCCACAACCCCAAACCCCAAACCCACCAGACCTGGGCCCCAAAACCCCAAACCCCACAAAGTGACCCCAAAAAAACAGACTTGGGCCCCAAAACCCCAAACCCCACAAAGTGACCCCAAAAAAACAGACTTGGGCCCCAAAACCCCAAACTGGGACCACAGACCCCAAACTCGGATCCCCAAAAACCCCAAATTGGCACCCCAGACGCCAAACTGGGACCCCAAAACCCCAAACTGGGAGCCAAAACCCCACTCAGGGACTCCAAACTGACCCCAAATTGACCTCAAACCCCAAACTGGGACCCCAAACCAGGGACCCCAAACTGACCCCAAACCAGGGACCCCAAACCCCTCACAGCCCCTGACCTCAAACCCCAAACCAGGGACCCCAAACCCCAAACCTGGGACCCCAAACCCCAAATCAGGGACCCCAAACCCCAAACCTGGGACCCCAAACTGACCCCAAATCAGGGACCTCAAACCCCCACACAGCCCCTAACCCCAAACCCCAAATTAGGGACCCCAAACCCCAAATCAGGGACCCCAAACCCCAAATCTGGGACCCCAAACCCCTCACAGGCCCCAAACCCCAATCAGGGACCCCAAACCCCAAACCTGGGACCCCAACCCCAAACCAGGGACCCCAAACCCCTCACAGCCCCTGACCCCCAAACCACGAGACCCCAAACCCCAGACCAGGGACCCCCAAACCAAGGACCTCAAACCCCTGACCCCACATCAGGGACCCCAAACCCCAAACCTGGGACCCCAAACCCCAAGCCCCCAGACCCCAAACCAGAGACCCCAAACCCCAGACCAGGGACCCCCAAACCAAGAACCTCAAACCCCTGACCCCACATCAGGGACCCCAAATTCCAAACCTGGGCCCCCAAACCCCAAACCAGAGACCCCAAACCAGAGACCCAAAAGCCCTCACAACCCCTGACCCCAAACCAGAGACC
>NW_022148268.1:0-30716 GCF_901933205.1 Camarhynchus parvulus
CCTCCCAGTCTCTCCCAGTTCATCCCAGTTCCCTCCCAGTCCATCCCAGTCCCTCCCAGTATAACCCAATCCTTTCCCAGTTTATCCCAGTCCCTCCCAGTCCCCTCCCAGTACATTCCCAGTACAAACCAGTATAACCCAGTTCAATCCCAGTCCCCTCCCAGTACAAACCAGTACAAAAAAATCACTCCCAGCACCAATTATTCCCCATTTTTAACCCTTTAATCCCCTCCCAGTCCCTCCCAGTATAACCCAATCCATTCCCAGTTTATCCCAGTCCCTCCCAGTATAAACCAGCCCCCTCCCAGCCCCCTCCCAGTGCAAACCAGTGCAAACCAGTGCCCCGCAGGTGGACATGTACTCGGGGGCGCTGTTCATCCGCGAGGCGCTGGGCTGGGACCTCTACGGCTCCGTGGGGGCCCTGCTGGGCATCACCGCCCTCTACACCTGGTTTTACTGGTTTGTACTGGTTTGTACTGGGAATGGGCTGGGAGGGGGCTGGGTTATACTGGGAGGGGTCTGGGTTATACTGGGATGGACTGGGAGGGAACTGGGATGGACTGGGAGGGACTGGGAGGGACTGGGAGGGGATTGGGAATGAACTGGGAGGAACTGGGACAGACTGGGAGGGAATTGGGATAAACTGGGATAAACTGGGAATGGATTGGGAGGGACTGGGTTATACTGGGAGGGACTGGGTTATACTGGGAGGGACTGGGATAAACTGGGAATGGATTGGGAGGGACTGGGATAAACTGGGATGGACTGGGAGGGAACTGGGATAAACTGGGATAAACTGGGAATGGATTGGGAGGGACTGGTTTATACTGGGAGGGACTGGGAGGGAACTGGGATAAACTGGGATGGACTGGGACAGACTGGGAGGGAACTGGGATAAACTGGGAATGGATTGGGAGGGACTGGTTTATACTGGGAGGGACTGGGAGGGACTGGGATGGACTGGGTTATACTGGGAGGGACTGGGAGGGAACTGGGATAAACTGGGAATGGACTGGGTTATACTGGGAGGGACTGGGAGGGAACTGGGATAAACTGGGAATGGATTGGGAGGGACTGGGATAAACTGGAATGGACTGGGAGGGAACTGGGATGGTACTGGGGGATACTGGGATGGACTGGAATGGACTGGGTTATACTGGGAGGGACTGGGATAAACTGGGATAAACTGGGAATGGATTGGGAGGGACTGGTTTATACTGGTTTGTACTGGTTTGTACTGGTTTATACTGGTTTGTACTGGTTTGGGACTGGGAGGGACTGGAAATGGTCATTGTGGGCGTGGCCTAGCTGGGCATGTGTCAAACTGGGCGTGGCCTAATTTGGGTATGGGCGTGGCTTATATGGGAATTGGCCAGTGTGGGTGTGGCCTAATTGAGTGGGCGTGGCCTAAATGGGTGAGAGACAGGTGGGCGTGGCCTAACTGGGTTTGTGTCCGCGGGGGTGTGGCTTAACTGGGTATCAACCAATGTGGGCGTGGCCTAATGGGGTACGAGCCAGCGTGGGCGTGGCCTAACTGGCTGTGGGCGTGCCCTAATTAGGGTTTTTGTAATTTGGGCGTGGCTTAACGCGATGGGCGTGGCCTAACCGGGTTAGTGTCCACCTGGGCGTGGCCTGGTGGGGTTTTGGGGCGACGTGGGCGTGGCCTAACTGGGCGTCGCCCAATGTGGGCGTGGCCTAACGCGGTGGGCGTGGCCAGGCGGGCTGACGGCGCTGATGTTCGCGGACCTGGTGCAGACCCTGATCATCGTCGCGGGCGCCTCCGTGCTGGCCGGCTACGGTACTGGTTCATACTGGTTCATACTGGTTTATACTGGTTTATACTGGTTTATACTGGTTCATACTGGTTTATACTGGTTTTACTGGTTCATACTGGTTTATACTGGTTTATGCTGGTTTATACTGGTTTATACTGGTTTATGCTGGTTTATACTGGTTTATACTGGTTCATACTGGTTTTTACTGGTTCATACTGGTTCATACTGGTTCATACTGGTTTATACTGGTTTATAATGGTTTATACTGGTTCATACTGGTTTATACGGGTTTATACTGGTCCATACTGGTCCATACTGGTCCATACTGGGCCATACTGGTTCGTACTGGTTTATAATGGTCCATACTGGTCCATACTGGTTTATACTGGTCCATACTGGTCCGTACCGGTCCGTACCGGTCCATACTGGTTTGTACTGGTTTGTACTGGTCCATACTGGTCCATACTGGTCCATACTGGTCCATACTGGTCCATCCTGGTTTATTCTACTTTATACTGGTTTTTACCGCTTCATGCTGGTTTCATACTGGTTTGTACTGGTCCATACTGGTTTATACCGGTCGGCACTGGTTTATACTGGTCCATACTGGTTTATACTGGTCCATACTGGTTTATACTGGTCCGTACTGGTTTGTACTGGTCCATACTGGTTCGTACTGGTCCGTACTGGTTTATACTGGTTTGTACTGGTTTATACTGGTTTGTACTGGTTTATACTGGTCCATGCTTGTTTATACTGGTCCATACTGGTTTATACTGGTCAGTACTAGTCCATACTGGTCGGTACTGGTTTATACCAGTCCGTACTGGTTTATACTGGTTTATACTGGTTTATACTGGTCCATACTGGTCCGTACTGGTCCATACTGGTCCGTGCTGGTTTCCGGCAGCTCTGGGCGCCGTGGGCGGGTACCAGGGCCTGCTGGAGCGTTACCCCCTGGCTCTGCCCCCCAACTCCTCGGGACCCTGCGGGCGCCCCCGGCCCGACGCCTTCAACCTCCTGCGGGACCCCAGCACCGGGGACCTGCCCTGGCCCGGGCTGGTGCTGGGACTGGGAATCATCTCGGCCTGGTACTGGTGCACCGACCAGGTGGGACTGGGATGGACTGGGATGGACTGGGATGGACTGGGATAGACTGGGATAGACTGGGAGGCACTGGGAATCATCTCGGCCTGGTACTGGTGCACCGACCAGGTGGGACTGGGATGGACTGGGATCGACTGGGAGGGCACTGGGAGGGACTGGGAGGGCACTGGGAGTGACTGGGTTATACTGGGAGGGCACTGGGTTATACTGGGAGAGACTGGGAGGGACTGGGATGGACTGGGTTATACTGGGAGGGACTGGGAGGGCACTGGGAAGGGACTGGGAATCATCTCAACGTGGGAATGGGGGCACTGGGATGGACTGGGTTATACTGGGAGGGACTGGGATGGGATTGGGAGGCACTGGGTTATACTGGGAGGCACTGGGTTATACTGGGAGGGACTGGGAATCATCTAAACGTGCGAATGGGGGCACTGGGATGGACTGGGTTATACTGGGAGGGACTGGGAGGGGATTTGAAGGGACTGGGTTATACTGGGAGGGAACTGGGATATACTGGGAGGGACTGGGAGGGACTGGGATGGACTGAGTTATACTGGGAGGGACTGGGAATCATCTCGGCCTGGTACTGGTGCACTGACCAGGTGGGACTGGGATGGACTGGGAGGGCACTGGGATAGACTGGGATGGACTGGGAGGGCACTGGGATAGACTGGGATAGACTGGGAGGGCACTGGGAGGGACTGGGAACCACCTAAACCTGGAAATAAAGGCACTGAGAGGGACTGGGAGGGCACTGGGAGTGACTGGGTTATACTGGGAGGGACTGGGAGGGACTGGGAGGGACTGGGATGGGACTGGGATGGACTGAGTTATACTGGGATGGACTGGGATGGACTGGGAATCATCTAAACCTGGAAATAAGGGCACTGGGAGGGACTGGGAGGGGATTTGGAGGGACCGGGTTATACTGGGAGGGACTGGGTTATACTGGGAGGGACTGGGAATCATCTAAACCTGGGAATGGGGGCACTGGGATGGACTGGGTTATACTGGGAGGGAATGGGAGGGAGCACTGGGCTGTAACTGGTCCCACCAGTCTGTAACTGGTCCCTAACTGGTCCCTAACTGGTCCCACCAGTCCCTAACTGGTCTCTAAGTGGTCCCTAACTGGTCCCTAACTGGTCCCACCAGTCCCTAACTGGTCCCTAACTGATCTCTAACTGGTCTCTAACTGGTCCCTAACTGATCTCTAACTGGTCCCTAACTGGTCCCTAACTGGTCCCACCAGTCCCTAACTGGTCCCTAACTGGTCCCACCAGTCTGTAACTGGGATAACTGGTGTGTAACTGGTCCCACCAGTCCCTAACTGGTCTCTAACTGGTCCCACCAGTCCCTAACTGGTCTCTAACTGGTCCCACCAGTCCCTAACTGGTCCCTAACTGGTCCCTAACTGGTCCCTAACTGGTCCCACCAGTCTCTAACTGGTCCCTAACTGGTTCCTAACTGGTCCCTGACTGGTCCCACCAGTCTGTAATGGATAACTGGTGTGTAACTGGGATAACTGGTGTGTAACTGGGATAACTGGTCTGTAACTGGTCCCACCAGTCCCTAACTGGTCTCTAACTGGTCCCTAACTGGTCCCTAACTGGTCCCTAACTGGTCTCTAACTGGTCTCTAACTGGTCCCACCAGTCTGTAACTGGGATAACTGGTCTGTAACTGGTCCCACCAGTCCCTAACTGGTCCCTAACTGGTCTCTAACTGGTCCCGAACTGGTCCCTAACTGGTCCCTCCCCTCAGGTGATCGTGCAGCGCTGCCTCGCCGGCCGCTCCCTCACGCACGTCCGCGCCGGCTGCGTCGTCTGCGGCTACCTCAAGGTTCTGCCCATGTTCCTGATGGTGCTGCCCGGCATGGCCGCCCGCGTCCTCTTCCCGGGTCCGTTTTATACTGGTTTATACTGGTTTTACCGGTTTATATTGGGTATATTTTGAGTTTAAGGGTTTTAGCCAAAATGGCCGCCGACATTGGAGTTTACAAGATGGCCGCCCAAAATGGCCGCCCAAGATGGCGCCCGATTATAGGAAACCATTGGTGCAAAATGGTTTATACTGGTTTGTACTGGTTTGTACTGGTTTGTACTGGTTTGTACCGGTTTATACCGGTTTATACTGGTTTATACTGGTTTATACTGGTTTATACTGGTTTTACCGGTTTATATTGGGTATATTTTGTGTTTAAGGGATTTACCCAAAATGGCCGCCGACATTGGAGTTTACAAGATGGCCGCCCAAAATGGCCGCCCAAGATGGCGCCCGATTATAGGAAACCATCGGTGCAAAATGGTTTATACTGGTTTATACTGGTTTGTACTGGTTTGTACCGGTTTATACCGGTTTATACTGGTTTATACTGGTTTATACTGGTTTATACCGGTTTATATTGGGTATATTTTGTGTTTAAGGGATTTGCCCAAAATGGCCGCCGACATTGGAGTTTACAAGATGGCCGCCCAAAATGGCCACCCAAGATGGCGCCCGATTATAGGAAACCATTGGTGCATACTGGTTTATACTGGTTTATACTGGTTTGTACCAGTTTGTACCGGTTTATACCGGTTTATACCGGTTTATACCGGTTTATACTGGTTTATACTAGTTTTATCGGTTTACATTGAGTATATTTTGAGTTTAAGGGATTTGCCCAAAATGGCCACCGACATTGGAGTTTACAAGATGGCCGCCCAAAATGGCCACCCAAGATGGCGCCCGATTATAGGAAACCATCGGTGCAAAATGGTTTATACTGGTTTATACTGGTTTGTACCGGTTTATACCGGTTTATACCGGTTTATACCGGTTTATACTGGTTTATACCGGTTTATATTGGGTATATTTTGAGTTTAAGGGATTTGCCCAAAATGGCCGCCGACATTGGAGTTTACAAGATGGCCGCCCAAAATGGCCCCCCAAGATGGCGCCCGATTATAGGAAACCATTGTCGCATACTGGTTTATACTGGTTTATACTGGTTTATACTGGTTTATACTGGTTTATACCGGTTTGTACCTGTCCATACTGGTCCATACAGGTCCATACTGGTTTATACTGGTCTATACTGGTTTATACCGGTTTATACTGGTCCGTACTGGTTCGTACTGGTTTCTATGGATTTTTATGGGGTTTTTTTGGTCCATAGTGGTCCGTACTGGTCCGTACTGGTCCATACTGGTCTATACTGGTCCATACTGGTCCATACTGGTCCGTACTGGTCCGTACTGGTCCGTGCTGGTCCCTACTGGTCCATACTGGTCCGTACTGGTTTATACTGGTCCATACTGGTCCATACTGGTCCATACTGGTCCGTACTGGTCCGTGCTGGTCCCTACTGGTCCATACTGGTCCGTACTGGTCCGTACTGGTCCATACTGGTTTATACTGGTCCGTACTGGTCCATACTGGTCCATACTGGTCCATACTGGTTTATACTGGTCCCACAGACGTCATTGGCTGCGCTGACCCCCAGGGCTGCTCCCGGGCCTGCGGCTCCGCCCTCGGCTGCTCCAACGTGGCCTATCCCAGGCTGGTGCTCAGCCTGCTGCCCCCCGGTAATTAATTAATAATTAATTAATTAATAATTAATTAATAATTTATTAATAAGCTCTAATTAATTAATTATCAGGGGTTATTAACTGTTTATTAGGGAATATTAGTTGTTTATTAATGATTGGTAATGATTTATTGGTGATTTATTAATGATTTATTAGTGATTATTAGTGATTACAAGCGACTATTAGTTTTGTATTAGTGATTATTAATGATTTAATAATGATTTGTGGATGATTTATTAGTGGTTATTAGTGATTATCGGTTATTTATTAGTGATTATTAATTATTTATTAGTGATTTCTTAATGATTTCATTATTATTTTTAGTCATCATTAATGATTTATTATTGATTATTAGTGATTATTAACAGTGGCCTATCCCGGACTGGTGCTCTGGCTGCTGCCCCCCCGTAATTAGTAATTAATTAATAATTAATAATAATTCATAAGCGCTAATTAATTAATTATCAGGGGTTATTAATTGCTTATTAGCGAATATTAGTTGTTTATTCATTGTAAGCGATGATTTATTGGTGATTTATTAATGATTTATTAGTGATTATTAGTGATTAAAAGCGACTCTTAGTTATGTATTAGTGATTATTAATGATTTAATAATGATATAATAATGATTTGTGAATGATTTATTTGTGGTTATTAGTGATTATCGGTTATTTACTAGTGATTATTAATTATTTATTCGTGATTTTGTAATGATTTAATTATGATTTGTTAGTGATTATTAATGATTTATTATTGATTATTAGTGATTATTAACGGTGGCCTATCCCAGACTGGTGCTCAGCCTGCTGGCCCCCGGTAATTCATTAGCGCTAATTAGTGCTCATTAATTAATCATTAGTGGTTCTTGCTTATATAATAATGATCATTAATTAATATTAGTTATTAATAAGTTATTAGTGATAATAACTCAATTTTTGGGGCTAATAACTCCGGTTTTGGACCTATTTTCGCCTCTAATTATTATTAATTAATAACTAATAAGTATTTTAGGCTAATAACTGGTTATTAGAATTAATAATTAATTATCAATCCTAATTATTAGGCTAATAACTCCATTTTCAGGCCAATTTTCGCCGTTTTTTCGCCGATTTTTGCCTTTTTTCACTGCTAATTATAAATTAATTAATAACTAATAATTACTTGGGTCTAATAACCGGTTATTAGACCTAATAATTAATTATCAATCCTAATTATTGGGCTAATAATTCCATTTTGGGGGCTAATAATTTCATTTCCTCGACTATTTTCGCTCTTTTTTTCGCCAATTTTTGCCATTTTTTCACCTCTAATTATTATTAATTAATAACTAATAATTATTTGGGCCTAATAACCGGTTATTAGACCTCATATTTAATTATTAATCCTGAATATTTGGCTCATAATTCCATTTTTTCACCGATTTTCGCCATTGTTTCTCCAATAATTATTATTAATTAATAACTAATAATTATTTGGGTCTAATAACCGGTTATTAGATTTAGTAATTCATTATTAATCCTAATTATTAGGCTAATAACTCCATTTTAGGCTTATTTTCACCATTTTTTCACCGATTTTTGCCTTTTTTCATTGCTAATTATTAATTAATTAATAACTAATAATTATTTTAGGCTAATAACTGGTTATTAGACCTAATAATTAATTATCAATCCTAATTACTGGGCTAATAACTCCATTTGTAGGCCTATTTTTGCCGTTTTTTCGCCATTTTTTCACCTCTAATTATTATTTATTAATAACTAATAATTATTTGGGCCTAATAACCGGTTATTAGACCTAATAAATTATTATTAATCCTAATTATTGGGCTAATAACTCCATTTTTAGGCCTATTTTAGCCGTTTTTTCGCCGTTTTTTCGCCGATTTTCGCCGTTGTATCTTTCACCGCTAATAATCATTAATTAATTAATTAATAATTAATGTCCGTCCCAGGGCTGCGGGGGCTGATGCTGGCCGTGGTGCTGGCGGCGCTGATGTCGTCGCTGGCCTCGATCTTCGCCAGCTCGGCCGCGCTCTTCACGCTGGACGTGTACAGGAAGCTCCGCCCAGGGGCGGGGCCAAGGCACCTGCTGGTGGCCGGGAGGTGAGGGGACACCTGGGACAGGTGAGGGGACACCTGGGACAGGTGAGGGGACACCTGGGACAGGTGAGGGGACACCTGGGACACCAAAAACCCCCCAAAAATACCCCCGAAATTGCCAAGGTTTTAGCCCGAAATTCACCGAATTGGCCCCAAAAATCGGCGAAATTCGCTTAAAAATTCACTGAGTTGGTCACGGTGAGGGACAGGGGAGGGACAGGTGAGGGGACACACCTGGGACAGGTGAGGGGACACACCTGGGACACACCTGGGACAGGTGACATCACATGGGACACCTGGGACAGATGAGGGACACACCTGGGACAGATGAGGGACAGGGGAGGGGACACACCTGGGACACACCTGGGACACACCTGGGACAGGTAAGGAGACACCTGGGACAGGTGCGGGACAGGTGAGATCACATGGGACACACCTGGGACAGGTGAGACATGTGAGGGACACCTGGGATGGGTGAGGGACAGGTGAGACAGGTAGGACAGGTGAGGGACACTTGGGACACACCTGGGACTGATGGGACACACCTGGGACAGGTGAGGAATTGGTGGGACAGGTGAGACAGGTGAGGGACACCTGGGACCGATGGGACATCTGGGACAGGTGAGGGACACACCTGGGACACACCTGGGACACAGCTAGGACAGGTGGGGGGACACCTGGGACAAGTGAGATCACCTGGGACACCTGGGACAGGTGAGAGATACCTGGGACACACCTGAGACACACCTGGAGAGGTGAGGGACACCTGGGACTGATGGGACACCTGGGACACACCTGGGACAGGTGAGGGACAGATGAGATGCACCTGGGGGACACCTGGGACAGGTAAGGAACTGGTGGGACAGGTGAGACAGGTAGGACAGGGGAGGGACAGTGAGGGACAGGGGAGGGACAGTGAGGGACACCTGCGGACACCTGGACAGGTGAGACAGGTGAGGGACATTGGACAGGTGAGGGACAGATGAGACGCACCAGGGACGCACCAGGGACAGGTGAGATCACATGGGACACCTGGGACAGGTGAGAGATACCTGGGACACACCTGGCTGGGACACACCTGGAGAGGTGAGGGACACCTGGGACTGATGGGACACCTGGGACACACCTGGAGAGGTGAGGGTCACGCTGGACGTGTACAGGAAGCTCCGCCCAGGGGCGGGGCCAAAGCACCTGCTGATGGCCGGGAGTTGAGGGGACACCTGGGACACACCTGGACCTGACCTGGACACACCTCCAGGACAGGTGAGATAGGTGAGGGACACACCTGGGACAGGGACAGGTGAGGGGACACCTGGGACACACCTGGGACAGGTGAGGGACAGGTGAGATCACATGGGACACCTAGGACAGACCTGGGACACACCTGGGACACACCTGGGACACAGCTAGGACAGGTGAGGGGACACCTGGGACAGATGAGACGCACCAGGGACGCACCAGGGACAGGTGAGATCACATGGGACACCTGGGGGACACCTGGGACACACCTGGGACAGGTGAGACAGGTGAGGGACAGGGGAGGGATGGGTGACAGACACCTGGACAGGTGAGGGACAGATGAGACGCACCAGGGACGCACCTGGCACAGGTGAGAGACACCTGGGACCGATGGGACATCTGGGATAGGTGAGGGACACACCTGGGACACAGCTGGGACAGGTGAGGGGACACCTGGGACAAGTGAGATCACCTGGGACACCTGGGACAGGTGAGAGATACCTGGGACACACCTGAGACACACCTGGAGAGGTGAGGGACACCTGGGACTGATGGGACACCTGGGACACACCTGGGACAGGTGAGGGACAGATGAGATGCACCTGGGGGACACCTGGGACAGGTGAGGGGACACCTGGGGCAGGTGAGACAGGTGAGGGACGGGTGAGGGAAGGGTGAGGGACACCTGGACAGGTGAGGGACAGATGAGACGCACCAGGGACGCACCTGGGACAGGTGAGATCACCTGGGATACCTGGGACACACCTGGGACAGGTGAGGGACACATGGGACACAGCTGGGACAGGTGAGACAGGGCACGGACACACCTGGGACCCACCTGGGACAGGCGAGGGGGCACCTGGGACGCAGCTGGGACAGGTGAGATCACATGGGACACATCTGGGACACACCTGGGACAGGTGAGGGACTGTTAGACAGGTGGGACACATCTGGGACACACCTGGGACAGGTGAGATCACCTGGGACACCTGGGACAGGTGGGACAGGTCAGAGGCACTTGGGACACACCTGGGGCACACCTGGAGAGGTGAGACAGGTGAGGGACAGGTGAGGGACACACCTGGGACAGGTGAGGGAGAGTTGAGACCGGTGGCACAAACCTGGGACACACTTGGGGACACCTGGGACAGGTGAGACAGGTGAGGGACGGGTGAGGGACAGGTGAGGGACACCAGGGACACACCTGGCACAGGTGAGATCACATGGGACACAGCTGGGACACACCTGGGACATGGGAGGGACATCTGTGACACACCTGGGACAGGTGAGATACATGGCTGCCTGCGGTGAGGGACAGGGGAGGGACAGGTGAGGGACACCTGGACAGGTGAGGGACAGGGGAGGGACACCTGGGACAGGTGAGGGACATGGGGGACACACCTGGGACAGGTAAGGGGACACCTGGGACAGGTGAGATCACCTGGGACACACCTGGCTGGGACACACCTGGGACACACCTGGAGAGGTGAGGGACACCTGGGACTGATGGGACACCTGGGACACACCTGGGATACCCCTGGCCTCAGGTGACCTCAGGTGATCTCAAGAACCCCAAATTTGCTCATCCAAAATGTCCAAAAACCCCAAATTTTGGTGTCCAGGTGACTTTGATGGACACAAATTTTGGGTTCTGGAGCTCCTGGAGATCCTGAATTTTTTTGGGGTGACCTCTGGTGACCTCTGGTGACCTCAGGTGACCTCAGGTGACCTCAGGTGTCCATGTGACCTCAAGAACCCCAAATTTGGCCATCCAAAATGTCCAAATCCCCCAAATTTTGAGATCTCAGGTAACTTTGACCTCCCAAATTTTGGGTTCTGGAGCTCCTGGAGATCCCAAATTTTTTCAGGTTGACCTCAGGTGACCTCAGGTGACCTCAGGTGACCTCACCTGTCCATGTGACCTCCAGGGACCCTAATTTTGGGTGTTCCTGGTGTCCGAAATCCCCAAATTTAGGTGTCCAGGTGACCTTGAAGGACACAAATTTTGGGTTCTGGAGCTCCTGGAGACCCCGGATTTTTTCGGGGCGGCCTCAGGTGACCTCAGGTGACCTCAAGGTGTCCATGTGACCTCAAGAACCCCAAATTGGATGGTTCTGAGTGCCCAGGTGACCTCAAGAACCCCAAATTTTGGTATCTCAGGTAACTTCGAGCTCCCATATTTTGGGTTCTGGAGCTCCTGGAGATCCCGAATTTTTTCAGGTTGACCTCAGGTGACCTCAGGTGACCTCAGGTGACCTCACCTGTCCATGTGACCTCCAGGGACCCAATTTTGGGTGTTCCTGGTGTCCGAAATCCCCAAATTTTGGTGTCCAGGTGACCTTGAAGGACACAAATTTTGGGTTCTGGAGCTCCTGGAGATCCAGGATTTTTTCGGGGCAGCCCCAGGTGAGCCCAGGTGACCTCAGGTGACCTCAAGGTTTCCATGTGACCTCAAGAACCCCAAATTTGCTCATCCAAAATGTCCAAAATGCCCGAATTTTGGTGTCCAGGTGACCTTGAAGGACCCAAATTTTGGGTTCTGGAGCTCCTGGAGACCCCGAATTTTTTCGGGTTCACCTCAGGTGACCTCAGGTGTCCATGTGACCTCAAGAACCCCAAATTTGGCCATCCAAAATGTCCAAAAACCCCAAATTTTGAGATCTCAGGTAACTTCAACCTCCCAAATTTTGGGTTCTGGAGCTCCTGGAGATCCCAAATTTTTTTGGGTTGATCTCAGGTGACCTCAGGTGACCTCAGGTGACCTCACCTGTCCATGTGACCTCCAGGGACCCAATTTTGGGTGTTCCTGGTGTCCGAAATCCCCAAATTTTGGTGTCCAGGTGACCTTGAAGGACCCAAATTTTGGGTTCTGGAGCTCCTGGAGACCCCGGATTTTTTCGGGGCGGCCCCAGGTGAGCCCAGGCGTGTCGCCCCGCAGGTTGTGGGTGGTGGCCATGGTGGGGCTGAGCCTGGCCTGGCTGCCCGTGGTGGAGGCGGCGCGGGGCGGGCAGCTCTTCGACTACATGCAGGCGCTGGCCTCGTACCTGGCGCCGCCCGTGGCCGCCGTCTTCTTCCTGGCCGTGTTCGTGCCCCGCGTCAACGAGCCCGTGAGTGGGGACACACCTGGGGACAGGTGGGAGGGGACGGACCAAAAAAACCCCGTGAAAATTGGGTGAAAAATGGGGATTTTGGGTGAAAAATGGGGATTTGGGGTGAAAAATGGGGATTTTTGGGGTGAAAATTGGGGATTTTGGGGTGAAAATTGGGAAATTTCGGGACACACCTGGGGACACACCTGGGCATGGCTGGGAGGGGATGGACAAAAAAACCCCCGTGAAAATTGGGTGAAAAATGAGGATTTTGCGTGAAAAATGGAGATTTGGGTGAAAAATGGGGATTTTTGGGGTGAAAAATGGGGATTTTTGGGGTGAAAATTGGGGGTTTTGGGGACACAACTGGGGACACACCTGGGGATGGCCGGGAGGAGACGGAGCAAAAAAAACCCCGTGAAAATTGGGTGAAAAATGGGGATTTTGGGTTAAAAATGGGGATTTTGGGGGTGAAAATGGTGATTTTTGGGTTAAAAATGGAAATTTGGGGAGTGAAAAATGGGGATTTTGGGGTCAAAATTGGGGATTTTGGGGACACACCTGGGGACACACCTGGGGAGGGCCGGGAGGGGATGGACAAAAAGCCCCCGTGAAAATTGGGTGAAAAAGGAGCATTTTGGGTTAAAAATGGGGATTTCGGTGAAAAATGGAAATTTGGGGTGAAAAATTGGGATTTTGGGGTGAAAATTGGGGGTTTTGGGGACACACCTGGGGACACACCTGGGGACACACCTGGGGACACAACTGGGGACAGCCGGGAGGGGACAGACCAAAAAAACCCCGTGAAAATTGGGTGAAAAATAAGGATTTTGGGTGAAAAATGGAGATTTGGGGTGAAAAATGGGGATTTTTGGGGTTAAAATTGGGGAATTTGGGGTTAAAATTGGGAAATTTCGGGACACACCTGGGGACACACCTGGGCATGGCCGGGAGGGGACGGACAAAAAAAACCCCGTGAAAATTGGGTGAAAAATAAGGATTTTGGGTGAAAAATGGAGATTTGGGGTGAAAAATGGAGATTTGGGGTGAAAAATTGGGATTTTGGGGTGAAAATTGGGGGTTTTGGGGACACAACTGGGGACACACCTGGGGACAGCTGGGAGGGGACGGAGCAAAAAAAACCCCGTGAAAATTGGGTGAAAAATGAGGATTTTGCGTGAAAAATGGAGATTTGGGTGAAAAATGGGGATTTTGGGTTAAAAATGGGGATTTTTGGGTTAAAAATGGAAATTTGGGGGTGAAAATGGGGATTTTGGGGTGAAAATTGGGGATTTTGGGGTGAAAAATGGGGATTTTGGGGTGAAAAATGGGGATTTTGGGCACACACCTGGGGACGGCCGGGAGGGGATGGACAAAAAAAATCCCATGACATTTGGGTGAAAAATGGGGATTTTGGGTGAAAAATTGTGATTTTTGGGTGAAAAATGGAGATTTGGGGTGAAAAATGGGGATTTTTGGGGTGAAAATTGGGGATTTTTGGGGTGAGAATTGGGGGTTTTGGGCACACACCTGGGGACACACCTGGGGACAGCTGGGAGGGGACGGACAAAAAAAAATCCTGTGAAAATTGGGTGAAAAATGGGGATTTTGGGTGAAAAATGGGGATTTTGGGGGTGAAAATTGTGATTTTTGGGTTAAAAATGGAAATTTGGGGAGTGAAAAATGGGGATTTTGGGGTCAAAATTGGGGATTTTGGGGACACACCTGGGGACACACCTGGGGACGGCTGGGAGGGGATGGACAAAAAAAACCCTGTGAAAATTGGGTGAAAAATGAGGATTTTGGGTTAAAAATGGGAATTTGAGGTGAAAAATGAGAATTTCCCAGATTTCCCCCTTAAATGACCCCAAACCCCCCAAATTTTAACCCTTTAAATGACCCCACAAATCTCAAATTTTAACCCCTAAACCCCCAAACTTCTGAACCTTAAAACCCCAAATTTCAGCCCCAAATGACCCCAAAAATCTCAAATTTTAACCCTAAAAGCCCCAAATTTTGCCCCATAATTCCTTAAATTTCCCCTACAAATGACCCCAAAAACCCCCCAAATTTTAACCCTTTAAAAGCCCCAAAATTGTGACCCCAAAACTCTCAAATTTCCGCCATAAATGACCCCAAAACTCTCGAATTTTAACCCTTAAAACCCCGAATTTTCACCCTAAACCCCCCCAAATTTTAACCCCTAAAACCCCGGATTTTGACCTTAAACCTCCCAAATTTTGACCCTAAATTCCTGAAATTTCCCCCATAAATGACGCCGAAAATCTCACATTTTAACCCTTAAAACCCCGACATTTCACCCGAAACCCCCAAATTTTGACCCCAACTCCCCCCATATTTTAACCCTTTAAAAGATCCCCAAACATCTCAAATTTTAACCCTTAAAACCCCCAATTTTAACCCTTAGAATCCCGAATTTTAACCCTTAAAACCCCAAATTTGGGCATTTTGACCCCAAATTTCAGGATTTTTTCCCGAATTCCCGTTTTTCTCCCAAAAGGCTTTCTGGGGGCTGCTGGGGGGTTTGGGGCTGGGCCTGGCCCGGCTGATCCCCGAATTTGGGGCTCCCAGGGTGACCCCAAAACCCCCAAATTTCCCTCATAAATGACCCCAAAAATCTCAAATTTTAACCCCTAAACCCCCCAAATTTTAACCCTAAAAGCCCCAAATTTTAACCCTTAAAACCCCCAAATTTCAGCTCTAAATTCCTTAAATTTCCCCTATAAATGACCCCAAAACCCCCAAATTTTAACCCTTAAAACCCCGACTTTTCACCCCAAAACCCCCATATTTTAAACCTTTAAATGACCCCAAAAATCTCAAATTTTAACCCTAAAACCCCCAAATTTTAACCCTAAAACCCCCAAATTTCCGCCATAAATGACCCCAAAACTCTCCAATTTTAACCCTAAAACCCCCAAATTTTGCCCTGAAATTCCTTAAATTTCCCCTTTAAATGACCCCAAAAAATCACAAATTTTAACCCCTAAACCCCCCAAATTTTAACCCTAAAAGCCCCAAATTTCTGAACCTTAAAACCCCCAAATTTCAGCCCCAAATGACCCCCAAAAGACCCCAAAACTCTCCAATTTTAACCCTAAAACCCCCAAATTTTGCCCTGAAATTCCTTAAATTTCCCTCATAAATGACCCCAAAAAATCTCAAATTTTAACCCCTAAACCCCCCAAATTTTAACCCTAAAAGCCCCAAATTTTAACCCTTAAAACCCCGAATTCTGACCCCCAAACCACCAAATTTCTCCTTTAAAAGACCCAAAATTCTCAAGTTTTAACCCTAAATTCCGACCCTAAAACCCCCATATTTTAACCCTTTAAAAGACCCCACAAATCTCAAATAGTAACCCTAAATTCCTTAAATTTCCCCCATAAATGATCCCAAAAATCTCACATTTTAACCCTTAAAACCCCGACATTTCACCCCAAAACCCCCATATTTTAACCCTTTAAAAGATCCCCAAACATCTCAAATTTTAACCCTTAAAACCCCCAATTTTAACCCTTAGAATCCCGAATTTTAACCCTTAAAACCCCAAATTTGGGCATTTTGACCCCAAATTTTCGGGATTTTTTTCCCGAATTCCCGTTTTTTCTCCCCAAGGGCGCTTTCTGGGGGCTGCTGGGGGGTTTGGGGCTGGGCCTGGCCCGGCTGATCCCCGAATTTGGGGCTCCCAGGGTGACCCCAAAACCCCCAAATTTCCCTCATAAATGACCCCAAAAATCTCAAATTTTAACCCCTAAACCCCCCAAATTTTAACCCTAAAAGCCCCAAATTTTAACCCTTAAAACCCCCCAAATTTCAGCTCTAAATTCCTTAAATTTCCCCTATAAATGACCCCAAAACCCCCAAATTTTAACCCTTAAATCCCCGACTTTTCACCCCAAAACCCCCATATTTTAAACCTTTAAATGACCCCAAAAATCTCAAATTTTAACCCTAAAACCCCCAAATTTTAACCCTAAAACCCCCAAATTTCCGCCATAAATGACCCCAAAACTCTCGAATTTTAACCCTTAAAACCCCCAAATTTTAACCCCTAAAACCCCCGGATTTTGCTCTTAAACCCCCCAAATTTTGACCCTAAATTCCTTAAATTTCCCCTATAAATGACCCCAAAACCCCCAAATTTTAACCCTTAAAACCCCGAAATTTCACCCGAAAACCCCCAAATTTTGACCCCAACTCCCCCCATCTTTTAACCCTTTAAAAGATCCCCAAACATCTCAAATTTTAACCCTTAAAACCCCGAATTTTAACCGTTAGAACCCCGAATTTTAACCCTTAAAAACCCCAAATTTGGGCATTTTGACCCCAAATTTTCGGGATTTTTTTCCCGAATTCCCGTTTTTTCTCCCCAAGGGCGCTTTCTGGGGGCTGCTGGGGGGTTTGGGGCTGGGCCTGGCCCGGCTGATCCCCGAATTTGGGGCTCCCAGGGTGACCCCAAAACCCCCAAATTTCCCTCATAAATGACCCCAAAAAATCTCAAATTTTAACCCCTAAACCCCCCGAAATTTTAACCCTAAAAGCCCCAAATTTTAACCCTTAAAACCCCCCAAATTTCAGCTCTAAATTCCTTAAATTTCCCCTATAAATGACCCCAAAAACCCCCAAATTTTAACCCTTAAAACCCCGACTTTTCACCCCAAAACCCCCATATTTTAAACCTTTAAATGACCCCAAAAATCTCAAATTTTAACCCTGAAACCCCCAAATTTTAACCCTAAAACCCCCAAATTTCCGCCATAAATGACCCCAAAACTCTCGAATTTTAACCCTTAAAACCCCCAAATTTTAACCCCTAAAACCCCGGATTTTGCTCTTAAACCCCCCAAATTTTGACCCTAAATTCCTGAAATTTCCCCTATAAATGACCCCAAAACCCCCAAATTTTAACCCTTAAAACCCCGAAATTTCACCCGAAACCCCCCAAATTTTGACCCCAATTCCCCCCATATTTTAACCCTTTAAAAGATCCCCAAACATCTCAAATTTTAACCCTTAAAACCCCCAATTTTAACCCTTAAAAACCCCAAATTTGGGCATTTTGACCCCAAATTTTCGGGATTTTTTTCCCGAATTCCCGTTTTTTCTCCCCAAGGGCGCTTTCTGGGGGCTGCTGGGGGGTTTGGGGCTGGGCCTGGCCCGGCTGATCCCCGAGTTCCTTTTGGGCTCGGGCTCGTGCGGGAGCCCCGGGCGCTGCCCCGCGCTGCTCTGCGGGCTGCACTACCTGCACTTCGCCGTGCTGCTCTTCCTGCTCACCTGCGCCGTCGTCCTGAGCGTCTCCTGGTGCCACCCGCCCATCCCCAAGGTCCACGTGAGTGCTGGGAATTTTTGGGAATTTTTGGGGATTTTTTGGGGATTTTTTTCGGGGAGAAAATGGCGAAAAATGGCAAAAAATGAGCGAAAAATGAGCGAAAAAACGGCCCCAAAATGGGGCAAAATTGGCCCCAAAATGGCTCAAAATGGAAGGTGAGTGCTCGGAAACTTTTGGGAATTGTTTTGAGTTTCTGGTGAATTTTTTGGGATTTTTTTCAGGGCAAAAAAAGAGAAAAATGGTGCAAAAATGGCAAAAAAAAAAATCGAAATTGAGCTCGAAAATGGCCCCAAAATGAGCCCAAAATGGGACAAAATTGGCCCAAAAATGAAGCAAAACGAGCCCCAAAATTGGCCCAAAATGGTCCAAACTGAAATTTGGAGCGCTCTGGAATTTTTAGAAAAATTTGGGGAATTTTTGGAATTTTTTGGGGAATTTTTTGGGGGGAAAAAAGGCGAAAAAACGGCGAAAAAATGTGAAAAAACGGTGAAAAAATGGCAAAAAATGAGGCAAAATTGAGCCCCAAATGGGCCCAAAATGGCCCCAAAATGGGGGGAAATGAGCCCCAAAATGAGCCCCAAATGGTCCAAATTGAAATTTGTGTGCTCAGGAATTTTTGGGAATTTTTGGGGATTTTTTGGGGATTTTTTTCAGGGAGAAAATGGCGAAAAATGGCGAAAAATGAGCCCAAAAATGGCCCAAAATGGCCCCAAAATGAGCCCAAAATGGCTCAAAATGGATGGTGAGTGGTCGGGAATTTTTGAGAATTTTTGGGGAATTTTGGGGAATTTTTGGGTTTTTTGGGGATTTTTTTCGGGGAGAAAATGGTGAAAAATGGCAAAAAATGAGCCCAAAAATGGCCCCAAAATGAGACAAAATTGGCTCAAAAATGCAGCAAAATGAGCCCCAAAATTGGCCCAAAATGGTCCAAACTGAAATTGGAGTGCTCAGGAATTTTTAGGGATTTTTAGGAATTTTTTGGGATTTTTGGGGGGAAAAACTGTGAAAAAAAATGGCCCTAAAATGTGACAAAATGAGCTCAAAATGGTTCAAACTTAAACCAGAATTCTGAGGAATTTTTGGGGATTTTTGGGAATTTTTTTGGGAATTTTGGGGGGATTTTGGGGGATTTTTGGGGAAATTTTGGGAATTTTTTTGGATTTTTGGGAAATTTTGGGGGGTTTTTTGGGGAAATTTTTGGGGACTTTTGGGGATTTTTTGGGGGAATTTTTGGGGAATTTTTGAGGAATTTTTTGGGAATTTTTGGGGAATTTTTTTTGAAATTTTGGGGAATTTTTGGGGGAATTTTTGGGGATTGTTTTGGGAATTTTGGGGGGATTTTTGGGGAAATTTTTAGGGAATTTTTTGGGATTTTTTTGGGAATTTTTGGGGAAAATTTTTGGGAATTTTTGGGGGAAAAATGGTGAAAAAATGTGAAACAAATGGCCCTAAAATGTGACAAAATGAGCTCAAAATGGTTCAAACTTAAACTTGAATTCTCGGGAATTTTTGGGGATTTTTTGGGGGATTTTTTTGGGAATTTTGGGGGGATTTTTGGGGATTTTTGGGGAAATTTTGGGAATTTTTTTTGATTTTTGGGAGATTTTTGGGGGTTTTTTGGGGAAATTTTTGGGGAATTTTTGAGGAATTTTTTTGGAATTTTTGGGAAATTTTGGGGAATTTTTTTTGAAATTTTGGGGAATTTTGGGGGGAATTTTTGGGGATTGTTTTGGGAATTTTGGGGGGATTTTTGGGGATTTTTGGGGAAATTTTTAGGGAATTTTTGGGGATTATTTTGGGAATTTTTGGGGAAAATTTTTGGGAATTTTTGGGAGAAAAATGGTGAAAAAATGTGAAAAAAATGGCCCTAAAATGCGACAAAACGAGCTCAAAATGGTTCAAACTTAAACTTGAATTCTCGGGAATTTTTGGGGATATTTTGGGGAAATTTTGGGAACTTTTGGGGATTTTTTGGGAATTTTTGGGGAATTTTTGGCGAATTTTTGGGGGGATTTTTTGGGAATTTTTGGGGAAATTTTTGGGAATTTTTGGGGAATTTTTGGGGGGATTTTGGGGGGAATTTTGGGGAATTTTGGGGGAATTTTTTCGGTATTTTTTTGGAAATTTTTGGGAATTTTTTGTGAATTTTTTGGGGAATTTTTGAGAATTTTTGGGGAATTTTTGGGGAATTTTTTTGGGAATTCTGGGGGAAAAAAGGTGAAAAAATGGCAAAAATCGAGCCCAAAATGGCGCCATTTTTGGGGTTGATTTTCCCAAATTTTGGGTCAATTTTTGTGATTTTTGGGTCAAAATTTCCTCGTTTTGGGTCGATTTTTCTGAATTTTGGGCCAATTTTGCCATTTTGGGGTCGATTTTGCCATTTTTGGGGTCGATTTTCGTAAATCACGGGTCAAACTTGGTGAATTTTGTGTCAATTTTTGTGAGTTTTGGGTCAAAATTTCCTCATTTTGGGTCGGTTTTTCTGAATTTTGGGCCGATTTTGCCATTTTTGGGGTCGATTTTGCCATTTTTGGGGTCGATTTTTGCGAATTTTGGGTCGATTTGGGTGAATTTCGTGTCCCAGCTGCACAGGTTGGTGTTCAGCCTCCGGAACAGATTTTACCCAAATGTTGGTGAATTTATTTGATTTTTGGGGTCGATTTTGCCATTTTTGGGGTAGATTTTTCTGAATTTTGGGTCCATTTTTCTAAATTTTTGGCCGATTTCACCAAATTTTTGGTCGATTTTTGTGAATTTTGTGTCGATTTTTCTGATTTTTTGGGTCAAAATTGCCTCATTTTGGGTCGATTTTTCTGAATTTTGGGCCAATTTTGCCATTTTTGGGGCGGATTTTGCCATTTTTGGGGTCGATTTTTGCAAATTTTGGGGTGGATTTTGCCATTTTTGGGGTAGATTTTTCTGAATTTTGGGTCCATTTTTCTAAATTTTTGGCCAATTTTGCCAAATTTTTGGTCGATTTTTGTGAATTTTGTGTCGATTTTTGTGATTTTTGGGTCAAATTTTCCTAATTTTGGGCGGATTTTGCCATTTTTGGGGTCGATTTTTGTGAATTTGGGGTCGATTTTCATAAATCACGGGTCAAACTTGGTGAATTTTGTGTCGATTTTTGGGTCAAATTTTCCTCATTTTGGGTCGATTTTTCTGAATTTTGGGCCGATTTTGCCATTTTTGGGGTCGATTTTTGCGAATTTTGGGTCGATTTGGGTGAATTTCGTGTCCCAGCTGCACAGGTTGGTGTTCAGCCTCCGGAACAGATTTTACCCAAATGTTGGTGAATTTATTTGATTTTTGGGGTCGATTTTGCCATTTTTGGCGTTGATTTTCCCGCATTTTGGGTGGATTTTTCCAAATCTTGGTTCGATTTTTATGAATTTTTGGCCGATTTCGCCAAATTTTTGGTCGATTTTTGTGAATTTTGTGTCAATTTTTGTGATTTTTGGGTCAAATTTCCAAATTTTGGGGGATTTTGCCATTTTTGGGGTGGATTTTTTCATTTTTGGGGTCGATTTTTGCGAATTTTGGGTCGATTTCGGTGAATTCCGCGTCCCAGCTGCACAGGTTGGTGTTCAGCCTCCGGAACAGCCGCGAGCCCCGGATCGACCTCGACGCGGCCAAGGAGCCCCCCGAGAACGCGGGGGTGCAGCTCGGGGGTGAGAGAAGGGGGAAAAAATCCCAAATTTGGGGGTTTTGGGAGCGAAATTTGGGATTTGGGACGGTCCTGGGGAATTTAGGGGCGAAATTTGAGGGATTTGGGGTCCAAATTTGGGGATTTTTGGGGTCCAAATTTGGGATTTTTGGGGTTTTTTGAGGTCCAAATTGGGGATTTTTGGGGTCTTTTGGGTCAAAATTTGGGGATTTTGGGGTCCAAATTTGGGATTTTTTGGGGTTTTTGAGATCCAAATTTGGGATTTTTGGGGTTCTGGAGAATTTGGAATCAAAATTTTGGGGGATTTGAGATCCAAATTTGGGATTTTTGGGGTCTTTGGGGTCAAAGTCTGGATTTTTGGGGGGTCTGAGGGGGAAAAAATCTGAATTTTGGGGTATTTGGGGTCCAAATTTGGGATTTTTGGAGTCTCAGAGACCCAAATTTTGGGGTTTTTCGAGATCCAAATTTGGGATTTTTTTGGATCTTTGAAATAAAAAATTTGGATTTTTGGGGGTCTGGAGGAATTTGGAATCTCAAATTTGGGGTTTTTTGGGGGTCCAAAATTGGGATTTTTGTGGATCTTTGGGGGAATTTGGGATCCAAATTTAGGATTTTCGGGGTCTTTTGGATCAAAATTTGGGATTTTGGGGGGTCCTGGGGAATTGGGGGTCTCAAATTTAGGATTTTTGGGGTTTTTAGGATCCAAATTTTGGGATTTTGGGGATTTTTGGGATTCATATTTGGGATTTTGAGAGTCCTGCGGAACTTGGGGTCGAAATTTGAGGGATTTGGGGTTGAAATTTGGGGAGTTTTGGGGTCAAAATTTGGGATTTTTGGGGTTTTGGGATCGAAATTTGGGATTTTTGGGGGTTCTGGAGAATTTGGAATCAAAATTTTGGGGGTTTTGAGATCCAAATTTGGGATTTTTGGGGTCTTTGGGGTCAAATTTTTTGGGGGGAGGGGAAAAATTGTGGGGTTTTGGTCAGGGTCAGAACCATGGGATCAAATTTGGGATTTTTTGGATCTTTGAAATAAAAAATTTGGATTTTTGGGGGTCTGGAGGAATTTGGAATCTCAAATTTGGGGTTTTTTGGGGGTCCAAAATTGGGATTTTTGTGGATCTTTGGGGGAATTTGGGATCCAAATTTAGGATTTTCGGGGTCTTTTGGATCAAAATTTGGGATTTTGGGGGGTCCTGGGGAAGTGGGGGTCTCAAATATGGGATTTTTGGGGTTTTTGGATCCAAATTTTGGGATTTTGGGGATTTTTGGGATTCACATTTGGGATTTTGAGAGTCCTGCGGAACTTGGGGTCGAAATTTGAGGGATTTGGGGTTGAAATTTGGGGAGTTTTGGGGTCAAAATTTGGGATTTTTTGGGTTTTTTGGGATCGAAATTTGGGATTTTTGGGGGTTCTGGAGAATTTGGAATCAAAATTTTGGGGGTTTTGAGATCCAAATTTGGGATTTTTGGGGTCTTTGGGGTCAAAATCTGGATTTTTGGGGGGTCTGAGGGGGAAAAAATCTGAATTTTGGGGTATTTGGGGTCCAAATTTGGGATTTTTGGAGTCTCAGAGACCCAAATTTTGGGGATTTTCGAGATCCACATTTGGGATTTTTTGGGGTCTTTGGAATAAAAAATCTGGATTTTGGGGGGTCTGGAGGAATTTGGGACCCAAATCTGGGATTTTTTGGGGTCTTTGGGGTCGAAATTTGGATTTTTGGGGGGTTCGGGAGGAATTTGAGACCCCAAATTTGGGGTTTTTTGTGTCCAAAATTGGGATTTTTGTGGATCTTTGGGGGAATTTGGATCCAAATTTTGGGAGTTTTGGGATCCAAATGTGGGGATTTTTGGGTCCTGGGGAATTTGGGACCCCAAATTTGGGGGATTTGGCCTCGAAATTTGGGATTTTGGGGATTTGGGCATCCAAATTTGGGATTTTGGGGGGTTCTGAAGAATTTGGAATCAAAATTTTGGGGTTTTTCGAGATCCAAATTTGGGATTTTTTTGGATCTTTGAAATAAAAAATTTGGATTTTTGGGGGTCTGGAGGAATTTGGAATCTCAAATTTAGGGTTTTTTGGGGGTCCAAAATTGGGATTTTTGTGGATCTTTGGGGGAATTTGGGATCCAAATTTAGGATTTTTGGGGGTCTTTTGGATCAAAATTTGGGATTTTGGGGGGTCCTGGGGAATTGGGGGTCACAAATATGGGATTTTTGGGGTTTTTAGGATCCAAATTTTGGGATTTTGGGGATTTTTGGGATTCATATTTGGGATTTTGAGAGTCCTGCGGAACTTGGGGTCGAAATTTGAGGGATTTGGGGTTGAAATTTGGGGAGTTTTGGGGTCCAAATTTGGGATTTTTGGGGTTTTTTGGGATCGAAATTTGGGATTTTTGGGGGTTCTGGAGAATTTGGAATCAAAATTTTGGGGGTTTTGAGATCCAAATTTGGGATTTTTGGTGTTTTTTGGGATCCAAATTTGGGACTTTTGGGGTCTTTGGGATCAAAATTTGGAATTTTTAGGGGGTCCTGGGGAATTTGGGGTCGAAATTTGAGGGATTTGGGGTCTTTGGGACCCAAATCTGGGATTTTCTGGGGTCTTTGGTGTCGAAATTTGGATTTTTTGGGGGGTCTGAGGGGGAAAAAAATCTGAATTTTGGGGTATTTGGGGTCCAAATTTGGGATTTTTGGGGTCTCAGAGACCCAAATTTTGGGGATTTTTGAGATCCAAATTTGGGATTTTTTGGGGTCTTTGAAATAAAAAATTTGGATTTTTGGGGGTCTGGAGGAATTTGGGACCCAAATTTGGGATTTTTTGGGGGTCCAAAATTGGGATTTTTGTGGATCTTTGGGGGAATTTGGGATCCAAATTTTGGGGGTTTTGGGACCCAAATTTGGGATTTTTGGGGTCTCAGAGACCCAAATTTTGGGGTTTTTTGAGATCCAAATTTGGGATTTTTTGTTGAATAAAAGTGTTTTTTTTTTTTTTTTTGTTTTTTTATTTTTTTTGTTAAATGGATTGGGGTTTTTGGGGTTTTGGGTTAATTTTGGGTTGGGGTTTTTGGGATCCAAATTGGGGATTTTTGGGGTCTTTGGGATCCAAATTTTGGGATTTTGGGATCGAAATTTGGGATTTTTGGGGGTTCTGGAGAATTTGGAATCAAAATTTTGGGGGTTTGAGATCCAAATTTGGGATTTTTGGGGTCTTCGGGATCAAAATTTGGAATTTGTTGGGGGTTTTGAGATCCAAATTTGGGATTTTTGGGGATTTTGGGATCCAAAATTAGGATTTTTGGGGTCTTTGAGGTCAAAAATTGGGATTTTTGGCAGATTTGGGGTCAAAATATGGGATTTTTGGGGTTTTTGGGATCCAAATTTGGGATTTTTGGGGTTCCCAGGTGTGGGGGGTTCCCAAATTTGGGGATTTTTGCTGTTTGAAAATCCCAAATTTTGGGAATTTGGGGTCCTGGGGGAATTTTTGGGGTTCCCAGCTGATTCTGGATCCCCAAATTTTTGGGGTTTTTTTTGGAATTTTTTGGGATTTTTAACCCCAAATTTCCCCCCAATTCCAGACTTGGAAGCGACTCCGGGGGCGGAGCCTGGAGCGGGGGGCGTGGCCTCAGAGATGGGCGTGGCCTCGGCGGAAGCCCCGCCCCCCGAGGATCCCAAATGGAGCCGATTGGTCGATATCAACGCCCTGGTGCTGATGGGCGTGGCCTCGTTCCTCTGGGGATATTTTGCCTGAAATCGCCTGAAATAAACCCAAAATTGATCCCAAATCCGGAAGTGTCTCGAATTTGTCCCGAAATCGTCCAAAAACAGCAAAAAAAAAAAGGGGCTGAAAAGTGAGAAAAACGGGGAAAAATTGAGTGAAAAATGCCTAAAAATGAAAATGCCCCAAAATCCACTCGAAAGGACCCAAAATGGATCAAAATGGACCCGAAATTTCCCCAGAAAAAATGAGGGGAAAATGGCTGCAAGTGAGCGAAAACGGGGAAAAGTCAGGGATGTCAGGGAAAAAAAATTGGGAGAAAATGTGGGGAAGAATGTGAGGAAAATTTGGGGCAAAATGGGGGAAATTTGGGGAAAACTGGGAGTGCCGTAAAGCGCGACTGTCGTAAAATCGATCGTAAAGTGTGAGTGTCGTGAACGGTGCCGTAAAGCACCACTGTCGTAAATTTGCCGTAAAGCGCGACTGTCGTAAAAGGTATTGTAAAGTGGGAGTGTCGTAAAACTGTCGTAAAATTACCGTAAAGCGCGGGTGTAGTAAAATTGTCGTAAAAGCGACATGCGTAAAGCGCTGTTGTAAAATTGGTCGTAAAGCGCGTGTCGTAAAAATGCCGCTGTTGCAAAACTGCCGTAAAGCGCAGCGGTCAATGTCATAAAAAGTGTCGGTAAAAGCGTCAGTGTCGATCATAACTGCAGTCCCGTAAAAACACGCTGTCGTGCGCCTTTGCCATAAAAGCGCGTAAAACGGTGTCATAAAATCGATTGTAAAACGCGACTGTCATAAAAGGTATCGTAAAGTGGGACTGTCATAAAACTGTCGTAAAATTACCGTAAAGCGCGGATGTAGTAAAATTGTCGTAAAGTGGACTGTAGTAAAGTCGCGTAAATGCGTTTGTCGTAAAACTGTCGTAAAAGCGTGACTGTGGAAAGCCGTTGTAAAATGTGTTGTAGAACGTGACTGTCGTAAAATTGGCCGTAAAGCGCGACTGTCGTAAACTGTGCCGTAAAGCGCGACCGTCGTAAAATCGGCCATAAAATGCAACTGTCGTAAAAGCAGCCATAAAGCGCGACTGCCGTAAAAGGTGTCGTAAAGCGCTGATGTAGTAAAACGTGTCGTAAAGTGCGAATGTCGTAAAGCGTGACTGTCGCAAAGTCGACCGTAAAGTGCGACTGTCGTAAACTGTGCCGTAAAAGCCGTCGTGCCGTAAAACTGTTGTTAAAATGCAACTGTCGTAAAAGCAGCCATAAAGCGACTGTCGTAAAGTAGCGTAAGCAAAGCGGATGTCGTAAAGCCGCGGTGTCTAAGTCGTAAAAGGTGTCGTAAAGCGCGATTGTCATAAAGGCGGCCGTAAAGCACGACTGTCACAAGAGGCGTTGACTGTCAAAAGCGCTGATGTAGTAAAGGTGTTGTAAAAACGATGTGCGGAACTGCGTAAGGTGTCGTGTAAATCGCACTGACTGTAGGAGTGTGGAAGTAAAGCACTACTGTCGCACAAGCGGTCGTAAAGTGCGACTGTCGCAAATCTGCCGTAAAGCGCGACTGTCGTAAAAGGTCCAGTAAAGCATGAGTGTCGTGAACAGTGCCATAAAGCACCACTGTTGTAAATTCGCCGTAAAGCGCGACTGTCGTAAACTGTGCCGTAAAGCGTGGATGTCGCAAAAGGTGTCGTACAGCGCGACTGTCGCAAAACCACGACTGTCGCAAAAGGCGCTATAAACCTCGACTGTCGCAAATCTGCCGTAAAGCGCGACTGCCGTACAGAGACTGCTGGCACACGGTTGTTGTCAAGCACTTTAATGGTGGCCGCCCCGCCGAGCTCCGCCCCTTCTGCCGCCGCGAGTGCGCAGCGGGACCCGCGGCTCCGGTACCCGCGGCTCCGGTACCCCCGCTCCCGGTACCCACAGCTCCGGTACCCCCAGCTCCGGTACCCCCGCTCCCGGTACCCACAGCTCCGGTACCCACAGCTCCGGTCCCCCCGCTCCCGGTACCCGCCCCCTCGGTACCCACAGCTCCGGTACCCCGCCCCCGGTACCCGCGGCGCTGCCCGGCCCCGCACGCAGCGCACCCCGAGCCGCAGCGCACACACCGCGGCAAACCCCGGCCCTGCCCCGCGCCCGGCACGGCTCCGCCGCCTCCTGCAACCGCGGCCGTCCTGTTGATCCCTTCCGCGGCCGCGTTCCCGGTACCCGCAGCTCCGCCGCCTCCCGCGCTCCCCGGCCCGCCCGCCGCCACCGCGGCTCCCTCACGCTGCCCCACTAACGCAACCGCGCATGCGCAGTTGCCACAACTCCCCCCGGCAGCGATATCACTCCGCGCCTCATCCAGCGGCGGCGCTGCTTCCGGGTTTAGCCGCGCGCATGCGCGGTTTTATTCCCCTCCGCGCTGCGGTGGCCGCCGCCGCGGTGCAGCCCGCTCCCGGTTCCGAGCGGCTGCGTGCCGCTGTGCAGCCCGGTCCCGGTTCCGAGCCGCGGTCCCGGCACATCCGGAAATCCCCGTGCCCTTCGCTTCCGCCGCCACCGGGGCCGTACACGGCACGGCGGCGGGCGAAAACAGCGGCGGATTCCATGTATCCTTCCGCGGCTCTCCCTCCGCCGGAACTTGAGGAGATCCGGGCGCGGCTGCATCACCGAGAGATCCCTCCGCACCCGCTCCCTGATATCCCTCCGCGTTTCCGCCTTCCGCGCTCCCGGCACCGAGCGGGAAAATAAAAAAACGGAGGAATTTTTGGATATTTTGGGGATCTCTGGGTTTTATTTGGGATTTCAGGACTTTTTTTGTTTTTTTTTTTCTCCTTAAATTCCCAGTTTTCCCCCCGAACCTGAGGGAATCTCGAGCCTGAGGGGAAAGGCGGGAAAACGTGAGGGGACCCCCGAGCCTGAGGGGAGGCGGAGCCTGAGGGGAAAGGGAAAAAATTGAGGAATTTTTGGGGATCTCCGGGTTTTATTTGGGATTTCAAAACTTTTTTTTGGGGTTTTATGTATTTTTGGGGGGTTTTTTTCTCATTAAATTCCCCGAGCCTTTAGGAGGCAGCCGAGAAAAATGGATTTGTTTTTGTTTTTTTTTTTTTTTATCCAAGAACCTGAGGGAATCTCCAGCCTGAGGGGAAAGGCGGGAAAACGTGAGGGGAGGAGCCTGAGGGGACAGGGGAAAAAATTGAGGAATTTTTGGAAATTTTGGGGATCTCCGGGTTTTATTTGGGATTTCAGGACTTTTTGGGGTTTTATGTATTTTTTGGGGTTTTTTTCTCCTTAAATTCCCAATTTTCCCCCCGAACCTGAGGGAATCTCGAGCCTGAGGGGAAAGGCGGGAAAACGTGAGGGGAGGCGGAGCCTGAGGGGACAGGGGAAAAAATTGAGGAATTTTTGGAAATTTTGGATTTTATTTGGTATTTCAGAACTTTTTAGGGGTTCTCTGGGGATTTTTGGGGTTTTTTTGCTTTTTCTGGTTCTAAATCGCGATTTTTCTCCGAATCTGAGGGAATCGCGAGCCTGAGGGGAAAAAGGGGAAAAACACGGGGAATTTTGGGGATTTTTGGTTATTTTCTTTTTTTTTTGGGGGTTTTTTGGATTTTATTCGGCATTTCAGAACTTTTTTTGGGGTTTTTTTCTCCTTAAATTCCCAATTTTTCCCTGAGCCTGAGGGAATCTCAAGCGTGAGGGGAAAGGCGGGAAAACCTGAGGGGAAAGGGAAAAAAACTGAGGAATTTTTTGGGGTTTTTTGGGGGGATTTCAGGAGTTTTTTGTGTTCCACAAAATTTCCCAAAATTGCCCCAAATCCTCCCAGAATTTCCTCAAAATCCCCCGGATTTTTCTAAAATCGCCCAAATTTCCTTAAAACTGCAATATCCTCCCCAAATTCCCCTGAAAAAATCTCTCCAAATCCCGCCTAAAAATAAACAAAAATTTCCCCCCCAAATCCACCCAAAATTTCCACAAATTGCCCAAATTTTCACCCAAAATCCCCCAAAATTTCCCCAAATCCACCAAAATTGCCCAAATTTCCACCAAAAACTTACCCAAACTCGTCCAAAATTCCCTGAAAATCGCCCAAAATCCTCCCAAAAACCCTCCTCAAAATTCACCACAATGTCATCCAAATCCACCCAAAATCCCCCAAAATTTTCCCCAAATCCACCCAAAATTCCCCAAAAATCACCCAGATTTTCACCCAAAGTGCTCCAAAAAATCTCTCAAAAATCGTCCTAAAAATCCAACATTTCCCCCAAATCCACCCAAAATTTCCCGAATTTTTACCCGGAATTTCCCTGAATTTCCCGATTTCCACCCAAACCACCAAATCCACCAAAAATCCAACCAAAATTCCGTAAAATTTTTATTTTTCGGGGCCGTTCCCGCCGTTTTAACCCCCAAAGGGGGCGTGGTCTCGCGGAGGGAGGCGTGGTTTCCATCAGGGGGCGTGGCCTGGCTGTGGCTCCGCCCACTCGAGCCGCCATTCGTCCACAGCCAGCAGGGGGCGGAGCGTGTCCCAACCCGCGGCCTCCAGTCCTGCAGGGGGCGCCATGACAGTGAGAGGCCAACCCGGAAGTGACACCGGAAGTGACAGCACGGAAGGGCCATCCCGGAAGTGCCCACCCGGAAGTTACAACCCGGAAGCGGCAAGAGCCCCAAATTTCCACGGAAATTCCCCCAAATTCCCAAAAAAAATTGCCCAAAATCCACCAAAAAAAAAATCCCCAAAAATCCTTTTTTAACCCCCTAAAATTCCCATTCAAACCACAAAAAAAAAATCCCATTTTAACCCCAAAAAATCCCCCAAAATTCCCATTTTTATCCTCCCGAAAATTCCCATTTGAAGTCCCAAAAAGCCCCCCAAAATCCCATTTTAACCCCCCCAAAAATAAATATTTTAACCCCCCCAAAAATTCTCCAGAAGTCCCATTTTAACGCCCCAAAAATTCCCATTTTAACCACAAAATATTCCTCCCAAAAATCCAATTTTAACCCTCCAAATTCCCAAAAAATCCCATTTTAACCCCCCAAAAATTCTCATTTTAACCACAAAAAAGTCCCCAAAAATCCAATTTTAACCACAAAATATTCCCCAAAAATCCCATTTTAACC